>NC_091774.1:57927805-58228877 GCF_029378745.1 Bos indicus | reverse complement strand
TTATGGCTTGTTCATGTTAATGTTTGGCAGAAACCAACACAATTCTATAAAGCAATTATCCTTCAATAAATAAATAAATATAAAAAAAAAACCCAAGCTGTGTTGAAGCATAATGACCATTTAGTTATTTGATAAGTTGTTGTGTTTCTCTGAAGAAAAAAGAAAAACCAAAACATTTGATGCTCATAGCTCTGTGTGAGCTATGTATACATACTTCTCTGGAGGCTCAGATGGTAAAGAATCTGCCCACAATGAGGGAGACCCAGGATGGATCCCTGGGTCAGGAGGATAACCTAGAGAAGGAAACGGCAACCCATTCTAGTATTCTTGCCTGGAAAATTCCATGGACAGAGGAGACAGGCAGGCTACTGTCCCTGAGGTTGCAAAGAGTCAGACACGACTGAACAACTAAGAACTCATGCTCTCCTCCTAGGGACCTTAGAGCTGAGTGTCATGGCAAGCTCTCCTTTCTCTCTCTCTAAATATATATATATATATATATATATATATATTTCTCAGTGAGATATTTTTGCTGAATTAAAATGGTCCTATAAAGTGAAAATATTTATTTTATACCTATTTTCCTTCTTATTATTCACAATTATAATTTAATTCATGAAATATCACTTGAGTTTGGTGGAAGGAAGTCATATTAACGTCCTGAGAAACAGACTTTGGATTGATGTCAGGGGGGCTTACTGTCTAATGGGATAGATTTCTTTGCATTTCACCCCATTACTGATGTGTGTGTATGTGTTGTCATTTTCCTTGATAACTCACCATATTCTCCCCCTTCAGAGTTATGGACCTTTGTTTGGGACTCCTGTTTTGCTCAATAAATTGTTTTAGAGATTATCTTACTTCAATCATGGGTGTGGTTTTTGCCTTCTTTAAAGTATTACAAACTCAAAATTTCCCAGCTGGCTTGGAAAATCAAGAAAACAGCTCTGAAAGTTATTGTATGTGTTGGTCTTGGGAATAAAATAAACTTAGAACTGGAGTCTGAAAGAAAAATCTATGCTATCATTGGGTTGAGTGGCTTCATCTGATAGCAAGGAAAATGGAAGCTCAGAAATGCTGGGAGTAATCTGTCCCAGCACACACTGGTGGGGGTTGCCCCAAACCTGGATTGGCCAAGCTACTGTACTCATATAAAAATGAACACCTTCTAGTTCTAATCCAAGGGAGTGCAAAAACTCCTCAAATGCTAATTGCAACTAATCTGAATAATAGGTTTTAGATAGGATTCTCAAGAAATTGACAAATATACTGCATAGTTACTATATATAAAATTAAAATTGATGGAGGTTAATAATACACACCAGAGAAGGCTGATTCATCCACCAGATTACTCACCCTTCAAAATAAAAACTGTCATTTTTCAACTGTTTTTGTATAACGGAAGACTAGATAGAGAAGACTCATGTTATCAAACGTCAGAATCTGTTAATGTCTTTTTCCTCTTCCTCAGGTAAGTCATCAGGCCTGCTGTGATAGCACAGGATTTTCTGTGTTTGACCTTCTGTTTTTAGGTTTTAGGATAAAAAAAAAAAAAATCAAAATGCAAGAAACAGGCAAATTGCATGGGTAAGTGTATGAGATGTATGTACTAACCATGTATTCAGCACTTTTTATGTGGTAGCTGCTCTACTGATGCTTTCAATTGAATAAACCTTATGTAATCCTCTGGAAAACATTGTGAGATCCCTGCCATCATTCCCTTTTACAGATGATTGGAGATTTAAGAGGTAAAGAAACTGACTTGAAGGCAGAGGAAACGGAAGTCATGGCCACTACACTTGACTACCTCATGGAGAATCTATGGTCAAATAATTTTCCAGGCAATAACTTCAATTTAGCAAAAACGTACTTTTAAAATAGCAGCTAACTCTCAAGATTGTTGGTTGTTGGTTTACCTCACCATCCGACATTTCATCATTGAAAGGAGAGGACAGGAAGTTTTCCAGACATTACACCATAAAGGCTTAAAATATTATTATTCTTTTATATATCAACCTTTAAGTCATAAAACTCAATTCATTTCCACTTGGTGAGGTAGAGGTTGACCAGACCACATTGGTAGTACGTGAACCTTAATATGGTTTGAGTATATACATACTCTACTCATTACTTTTGCTACCTAAGTCGTTTGAACTTTTAGAAGTTGTTGCTTTTTTTGCTAACTTGATTTAATAAGTGGCTGAGTTACTTAATAATTCATGAGTGTACTTTCAGGGGAATAATGAATTCTATGAAACCCTTAGTAAAACCGGTCCATTCTCTTGAGTAGGTTTACCCTTCTGCCTGCTCACTTGTTTAAAGTACTACATTTTATGCAAATACTTCCTTCCTAAACTATAAAAAGGAAAAATTTAGCTTCAGTCTGGTGACATCATTACATTCAGATTGAAACAAATTATCAATGCATTTGTTTGCCAAGGTAAAGCAGAGTACTGGTCTATACAGTACTGGGTCTAGATTTTAAGAAGGTCTCTAAATCTTTGAATCAGAATATGTATTCATTATGAGAAATCCTTTGTTTTCAAAGAAAAGCATTTCAAAATTTCCGTCATACTTCCCCTTGAGCTATATTCAGGAAGCAAAATAATTGAAGAGGGATACAATAGCCTTAATTGACCAGTATTCTAGAAAACCATGTTACATTCAGTTTGGGAGCTTAACAAAGGGCCATCATATAATATACAGTCATTTCCTTTGGGCTGGACTGTGGATTGGTCAGTGAACATTTTCAGATTCCAGCCAGAACCGTCCCTCCCCCCATCACCCAGTCTACTTTTTAGACAGTATCCCCTCTGTCCCCTCTGAATGCTTTCTGGATCTGCTTAGGGACTGCAAAGTAATTTGACTATTAGACTAAGCCAAACATAATTGGGAAGGGAAGCTGCCAAGAAGCAATCAAATCCACTGCATTCCAAAATCAAGCCTATTGCAAATGCCTGATGGACCATCCTCATCTCAGCCCACATGGCTGTGAGACTCATGTGACTGTATTTCCAATTGGATGCCCCCTCCCCCAACCCCTAATCCATAGACCTGGATCTATAAGCTCTTCCAAATAAGAAAAAGTTGAACTCAACTATACCTGTTCTCAGATGTGCGTTAGGCCCCAAACCATGCAAAACTTACCAAGGCAGGAAAATGTAGGCTTTACTATTCAATGTCCTTTGCACAAGGAACCTTCGGTGCCTGTCACCACCCAGTTGGATCTGCCTCCAGTGTCCCTGTAGTGCTCTGACTTGTAAGCCTTTCTTTCTGCTCCTGGCAGCTCCACTGCTGCCCTGCCCCCAGACACAGCTGAGGCTTGCAAATGAGGAAGGATGGATGTCCCAATCTGAAGGTGTAACAACTCCTGAGGGGAGCTTGGAGGTGGAAAAAAAAAAAAAAGTAAAGAGGTTTTATGGCCTAGAGGAGAAGCAGTTAGAAAGAGAAAATCCTTTAACTCCTACTAGTTCCTGAAGCCACAAAACCCCAGGACTCAGTGCAACTTACATTGCCTTTGTTAGAATCTTTCTAATACATGGAGGGCAGTTCTCAGGTTCTCACCTGTTTTATCTCTTGCTCCTGAGCTGGCAGCAGCAAGTGCAGGAGCTCCTTTACTCTTGTCCCACCTGTTCATGCAACAGCTTTATTGTTGCAACACTCACTTGGAGAAAAAATTATTGAGATGTATGTTCAATAGGGAGGGGCTACCAGCTCCTCACCTGAGCAGAGAGGAGATGGTATCTCTGTGTTCATAGAATCTTCCTTATGAGTCTGTTTGGAGGGAGCCTGACTAGTTTTCGGGGACTGGTAGGAAGATTGGGATGGGTCTCCCTGAGCCTGATGCCCTCCTTTCTCTGCAGCTTTGGCTGAAGTGAACTGCAGTGGCCAGAGAGTGTGGGACTTTTCTGAAGGCACCTGGTTGCCCAGTGACTTGACTCTCAACACACAGCCCTTAGGGCAACAAAAGGGAAAGCCCAGGGTGGACAGCCTGCCAGGGACCCAGAGCCTGGCTGCCGGGCATTCAGATGGGTCTGAACAGTGCAAAGGGAGGGCTAGTGGGCGAGTCTCAAGTTCTAGTTCTTAACAGGGGCCCAGATTCTATTAAAAGCAAGTCTGCAGGTGGCAAGTAAAGTCCAGGAAAGAGACACATGCCCTCTGCCCTCCTCCCAGCAAACACCACTCTTCCCAGGAAGACACCCAAACAGCCTCAGCCCACAACTTGTTGATTCTTGCCCGAAGGACATCCACACCTGAGATACTCAGAGAGGCAGGAAATAAAGAGCTAACTAGAGACACAGAGAGGGAGAGAGAATGCAGATCTACTCTCTTTGGTCTCCTCTTTGGTTTCCTGCTGAGGACAACCCTTCCTTCCAGAGCTGCAGTGTCCCTTCCATTAATGATGCTCTGTGGACTCGTTCACAGTAAAGTCTAAACCATGTCATTTGTGGTCCCTTCTTTTGCTCTCCCAGGTCTCCAGATCGAATGACTGACATCCAGCATCCAGTGAAAATAAGGCAGGTTTTGTTTCCCATGTATGGGAGGAGGGTGTGTGGATGTGGGGGGCACTCAGCAATGTTGCCAGCACTTTAAACCCACAGTGACTGAGGTAATAGGCATGCCAGAAGCAATTAGTTAATTATACTTTAAACGTTTAGGGGGTGGTCCTAAGGTGGTGGAGGAATAAGACGGGGAGACCACTTTCTCCCACACAGATTCATCAAAAGAACATTTGAACGCTGAGTAAATTCCACAAAACAACTTCTGAATGCTGGCAGAGGACATCAGGCACCCAGAAAAGCAGCCCATTATCTTCAAAAGGAGGTAGGAAAAAATATAAAAGATAAAAAGAGAGACAAAAGAGGTAGGGACGGACATCCATCCCGGGAAGGGAGTCTTCAAAAAGAGAGAAGTTTCCAAACACCAGGAAACACTCTCACTGGCGAGTCTGTGGTGAGCCTTGGAACCTCAGAGGGCAACATAACTGGGAGGAAAAATAAATAAATAATTAAAACCCACAGATTACGTGCCCATCAGTAACTCCACAGCAGAGAAGCAGCACAGACGTCTGCATCTTCCACTAACAAGCAGGGGCTGGGCAGGGAGGCACGAGCAGCATTGCTTAGACTAAGAACCGGGCCTGAATGCCTCGAGGGTAATCTGAAGGAACTAACTTGAGATAGCAAACCAGACTGTGGGATAGCTACCCCCGAAAAGCCCTAACCTACCACACGGCCAGGCCTGCTCACAGAACAAAGGACTGACTAGAGCTACAAAAAAGAAAGAGAGTTCCAGAAAAACATCTCTTTCTGCTTTGTTGACTATGCCAAAGCCTTTGACTGTGTAGACCACAATAAACTGTGAAAAATTCTGAAAGAGATGGGAATACCAAACCACCTGACCTGCCTCTTGAGAAACCTATATGCAGGTCAGGAAGCAACAGTTTGACATGGAACAACAGACTGGTTCCAAATAGGAAAAGGAGTACATCAAGGGTGTATATTGTCACCCTGCTTATTTAACTTCTATGCAGAGTACATCATGAAAAATGCTGGGCTGGAAGAAACACAAGCTAGAATCAAGATTGCTGGGAGAAATATCAATAACCTCAGATATGCAGATGACACCACCCTTATGGCAGAAAGTGAAGAGGAACTAAAAAGCCTCTTGATGAAAGTGAAAGTGGACAGTGAGAAGGTTGGCTTAAAGCTCAACATTCAGAAAACAAAGATCATGGCATCTGGTCCCATCACTTCATGGGAAATAGATGTGGAAACAATGGCTGACTATATTTTGGGGCTCCAAAATCACTGCAGATGGTGACTGCAGCCATGAAATTAAAAGACGCTTACTCATTGGAAGGAAGGTTATGACCAACCTAGACAGTATATTGAAAAGCAGAGATATTACTTTGCCAACAAAGGTCCATCTAGTCAAGGCTATGGTTTTTCCAGTGGTCATGTATGGATGTGAGAGTTGGACTGTGAAGAAAGCTGAGTGTCAAAGAATTGATGCTTTTGAACTGTGGTGTTGGAGAAGACTCTTGAGAGTCCCTTGGACTGCAAGGAGATCCAACCAGTCCATTCTAAAGGAGATCAGTGTTGGGTGTTCTTTGGAAGGACTGATGCTGAAGCGGAAACTCCAATCCTTTGGCCACCTCATGTGAAGAGTTGATTCATTGGAAAAGACCCTGATGCTGGGAGGGATTGGGGGCAGGAGGAGAAGGGGACGACAGAGGATGAGATGGCTAAATGGCATCACCGACTCGATGGACATGAGTCTGAGTGAACTCCAGGAGTTGGTGATGGACAGGGAGGCCTGGTGTGCTGTGACTCATGGGGTCACAGGGAGTCCGACACGACTGAGCAATTGGACTGAACTGAACTAAAGACACCTCCAGGCCCTGTCACAGAACAAAGGACTGACTAGAGCTATGCGAAAAGCCCTAACCTAAGACAGCACCAGGCCGGCTCACAGAAGAAAGGACTGACTAGAGCTAGCTGGCTGTGGACCAACCCATCCCCCACTGGAGACAGGCAGGCAAAAGCCACCAGAGCTGGAAGGAGGCAATCACAGCCCCAGAGAGGCATCATCTACCAAACTGCAAGCAGGCTTCGTTGCTAACCAAGACTTCTTGGGATTCTGGATGGTCAACATCCACCTGAGAAGGTGCCCTGGTCATACACCCAGAAAACCGAGCAGCAGGGACGGGGGAGGCAATAAGTTGCAGCGACTGCACTCACCAAACACCTGGTCATCTGAGCTGCTCAGACCTTGGAAGGGCACAAAATGCAGGCCCAACCAAATCTGTGCCTTTGTGGAGTACCCGAGTACCTGAACCTGAGTGGCTTAGACCTGGGAAGTGCATACAACCCAGGGCCAGCCTCAGACAGTTCCTGGCAGAGCAACCTAGAGCCTAAGCAGTGTAGACAGGGAAAGCACACACGCTGTGAGTGGGGGCAAACCCAGTGTGGCCGAGACACTGCAAGCACATGCCAGTGTTATTTGTTTGCAGTGTTCCTCCCTCTCCACAGCACAACTGAACTGCTGCTGCTGCTAAGTCTCTTCAGTAGTGTCCGACTCTCTGCGACCCCATAGACAGCAGCCCGCTAGGCTACCCCATCCCTGGGATTCTCCAGGCAAGAACACTGGAGTGGGGTGCCATTTCCTTCCCCAATGCATGAAAGTGAAAAGTGAAAGTGAAGTCACTCAGTCGTGTCTGACTCTTAGTGACCCCATGGACTGCAGCCTACCAGACTCCTCCATCCATGGGATTTTCCAGGCAAGAGTACTGGAGTGGGACTGAACAAGTGAGCCTAAAAAAGTGTCCACCATCGTCCCCTTGTGTCAGGGTGGAAATTAGACACTGAAGAGACCAGCAAACAGAAGAAGCCAAAACAGAGGGAACCACCTTGGAAGTGACAGATGGAGAAGTCTTGAGGCTACTGTAAGAATAATTCTGAAAACCAAAGGCAGGAGGCTTAAGTCCAAATCCTGAAAACATCAGAGAACTCCTGACTCCAGGGAACATTAATCAACAGCTCATCAAACACCTCTATACCTACACTGAAACCAAGCACCACTCAAGGGCCAACAAATTCCAGAGCAAGACATATCACACAAATTCTCCAGCAACACAGGAACATAGCCCTGAGCTTCAATATACAGGCTGCCCAAAGTCACTCCAAACCCATTGACATCTCATAACTCATTACTGGACACTTTATTGAACTCCAGAGACAAGAAATCCAGCTCCATCCACCAGAACACTGACACAAGCTTCCCTAACCAGGAGACCTTGACAAGCCACCCGTCCAAACCCACTCATAGTGAGGAAACTCCACAATAAAGAGAACTCCAAAAACTGCCAGAATACAGAAAGGCCACCCCAAACACAGCAATATAAACAAGATGAAGAGACAGAGGAATACCCAGCAGGTAAAGGAACAGGATAAATGCCTACCAAACCAAACAAGAGAGTAAGAGATAGGGAATCTACCTGATAAAGAATTCCAAACAATGATAGTGAAAATGATCCAAAATCTTGAAATCAAAATGGAATCACAGATAAATAGCCTGGAGACAAGAAGATCGAGAAGATACAAGAAAGGTTTAACAAGGACCTAGAAGAAATAAAAAAGAGTCAATATATAATGAATAATGCAATAAAGTGCATTATAATGCACAATAAAGTGCACTTATAATGAAAAAATGCAAAAAAAATGAGATAAAAAACACTCTGGAGGGAACCAACAGTAGAATAATGGAGGCAGAAGATAGGGTAACTGAAGTAGAAGATAGAATGATAGAAATAAATGAAACAAAGAGGAAAAAAGAAAAACAAATTAAAAGAAATGAGGATAATCTCAGAGACCTCTTGGACAATGTTAAATGCCCCAACATTCGAATCATAAGAGTCCCAGAAGAAGAAGACAAAAAGAAAGACCATGAGAGAATACTTGAGGAGATAATAGTTGAAAACTTCCCTAAAATGGGGAAGGAAATAATCATCCAAGTCCAAGAAACCCAGAGAGTCCCAAACAGCATAAACCCAAGGCGAAACACCCCAAGACACATATTAATCAAATTAACAAAGATCAAACACAAAGAACAAATATTAACAGCAGCAAGGGAAAAACAACACACAACACACAAGGGAATTCCCATAAGGATAACAGCTGATCTTTCAATAGAAACTCTTCAGGCCAGGAGGGAATGGCAAGACATACTTAAAGTGATGAAAGAAAATAACCTACAGCCCAGATCACTGTGCTGTACAAGGATCTCATTCAAATATGAAAGAGAAATCAAAAGTTTTACAGACAAGCAAAAGCTCAGAGAATTCAGCACCACCAAACCAGCTCTCCAACAAATGCTAAAGGATCTTCTCTAGACAGGAAATACAAAAAAGGTGTATACACTTGAACCCAAAACAATAAAGTAAATGGCAACGGGATTATACTTATCAATAATTACCTTAAACATAAATGGGTTGAATGCCCCAACCAAAAGACAAAGACTGGCTGAATGGATACAAAAACAAGACCCCTATATATGTCTACAAGAGACCCACCTCAAAACAGGGGACACATACAGACTGAAAGTGAAGGGCTGGAAAAATATATTCCATGCAAATAGAGACCAAAAGAAAGCAGGAGTAGCAATACTCATATCAGATAAAATAGACTTTAAAAGGCTGCGAAAAGAAACAAAGAAGGACACTACATAATGATCAAAGGATCAATCCAAGAAGAAGAGATAACAATTATAAATATATATGCACTCAACATAGGAGCACCGCAATATGTAAGACAAACGCTAACAAGCATGAAACGGGAAATTAACAATAACACAATAATAGTGGGAGACTTTAATACCCCACTCACATCTATGGATAGATCAACTAAACAGAAAATTAACAAGGAAACACAAACTTTAAATGATACAGTAGACCAGTTAGACCTAATTGATATCTATAGGACATTTCACCCCAAAACAATGAATTTTACCTTTTTCTCAAGCGCACATAGAACCTTCTCCAGGATAGATCACATCCTGGGCCATAAATCTAGCCTTGGTAAATTCAAAAAAATTGAAATCATCCCAAGCATCTTTTCTGACCACAATGCAGTAAGATTAGATCTCAATTACAGGAGAAAAACTATTAAAAATTCCAACATATGGAGGCTGAACAACACGCTGCTGAATAACCAACAAATCACAGAAGAAATCAAAAAAGAAATCAAAATATGCATAGAAATAAATGAAAATGAAAACACAACAATCCCAAACCTGTGGGATACTGTAAAAGCAGTGCTAAGGGGAAAGCTCATAGCAATACAGGCATACCTCAAGAAACAAGAAAAAAGTCAAATATATAACCTGACTGTACACCTAAAGCAACTAGAAAAGGAAGAAATGAAGAACCCCAGGATTAGTAGAAGGAAAGAAACATTAAAAATTAGGGCAGAAATAAATGCAAAAGAAACAAAAGAGACCATAGCAAAAATCAACAAAGCCAAAAGCTGGTTCTTTGAAAGGATAAATAAAATTGACAAACCATTAGCCAGACTCATCAAGAAACAAAGGGAGAAAAATCAAATCAATAAAATTAGAAATGAAAATGGAGAGATCACAACAGACAACACAGAAATACAAAGGATCATAGGAGACTACTATCAACAATTATATGCTGATAAAATGGACAACGTGGAAGAAATGGACAAATTCTTAGAAAAGTACAACTTTCCAAAACTGGGCCAGGAAGAATAGAAAATCTTAACAGACCCATCACAAGCATGGAAATTGAAACTGTAGTCAGAAATCTTCCAGCAAACAAAAGCCCAGGTCCAGATGGCTTCACAGCTGAATTCTACCACAAATTCAGAGAAGAGCTAACACCTATCCTGCTCAAACTCTTCCAGAAAATTGCAGAGGAAGGTAAACTTCCAAACTCATTCTATGAGGCCACCATCACCCTAATACCAAAACCTGACAAAGATGCCACCAAAAAAGAAAACTACAGGCCAATATCACTGATGAACATAGATGCAAAAATCCTTAACAAAATTCTAGCAATCAGAATCCAACAACACATTAAAAAGATCATACACCATGACCAAGTGGGCTTTATCCCAGGGATGCAAGGATTCTTCAATATCAGCAAATCAATCAATGTAATACATCAGATTAACAAATTGAAAAATAAAAGCCATATAATTATCTCAATAGATGCAGAGACAGCCTTTGACAAAATTCAACATCCTTTTATGATAAAAACTCTCCAGAAAGCAGGAATAGAAGGAACATACCTCAACATAATAAAAGCTATATATGACAAACCCACAGCAAACATTATCCTCAATGGTGAAAAATTGAAAGCATTTCCTCTAAAGTCAGGAACAAGACAAGGGTGCCCACTTTAACCACTACTATTCAACATAGTTTTGGAAGTTTTGGCCACAGCAATCAGAGCAGAAAAAGAAATAAAAGGAATCCGAATTGGAAAAGAAGAAGTAAATCTCTCACTGTTTGCAGATGACATGATCTTCTACATAGAAAACCCTAAAGACTCCACCAGAAAATTACTAGAGCTAATCAATGAATATAGTAAAGTTGCAGGTATAAAATCAACACACAGAAATCCCTTGCATTCCTATACACTAATAATGAGAAAACAGAAAGAGAAATTAAAGAAACAATTCCATTCACCATTGCAATGAAAAGAATAAAATACTTAGGAATATATCTACCTAAAGAAACTAAAGACCTATATATAGAAAACTATAAAACACTGGTGAAAGAAATCAAAGAGGACACTAATAGATGGAGAAATATACCATGTTCATGGATTGGAAGAATCAATATAGTGGAGATGAGTATACTACCCAAAGCAATCTATAGATTCAATGCAATCCCTATCAAGCTACCAATGTTATTTTTCACAGAGCTAGAACAAATAATTTCACAATTTGTATGGAAATACAAAAAACCTCGAATAGCCAAAGCAATCTTGAGAAGAAGAATGGAACTGGAGGAATCAACCTACCTGACTTCAGGCTCTACTACAAAGCCACAGTCATCAAGACAGTATGGTACTGGCACAAAGAAAGAAATATAGATCAATGGAACAAAATAGAAAGCCCAGAGATAAATCCACACACCTATGGACACCTTATCTTTGACAAAGGAGGCAAGAATATACAATGGAGAAAAGACAATTTCTTTAACAAGTGGTGCTGGGAAAACTGGTCAACCACTTGCAAAAGAATGAAACTAGAACACTTTCTAACACCATACACAAAAATAAACTCAAAATGGATTAAAGATCTAAACTTTAGACCAGAAAATATAAATCTGCTTAGGAGAACACAGGCATAACACTCTCCAACATAAATCACAGCAGGATCCTCTATGACCCACCTCCCAGAATATTGGAAATAAAAGCAAAAATAAACAAATGGGACCTAATTAAACTTAAAAGCTTCTGCACAACAAAGGAAACTATAAGCAAGGTGAAAAGACAGCCTTCAGAATGGGAGAAAATAATAGCAAATGAAGCAACTGACAAACAACTAATCTCAAAAATATACAAGCAACTCCTGAAGCTCAATTCCAGAAAAATAAACGACCCAAACAAAAAATGGGCCAAAGATCTAAATAGACATTTCTCCAAAGAAGACATACAGATGGCTAACAAACACATGAAAAGATGCTCAACATCACTCATTATCAGAGAAATGCAAATCAAAACCACAATGAGGTACCATTTCACACCAGTCAGAATGGCTGCGATCCAAAAGTCTACAAGCAATAAATGTTGGAGAGGGTGTGGAGAAAAGGGAACCCTCTTACACTGTTGGTGGAAATGCAACCAGTACAGCCACTATGGAGAACAATGTGGAGATTCCTTAAAAAACTGGAAATAGACCCAGCAATCCCACTGCTGGGCATATACACTGAGGAAACCAGAATTGAAAGAGACACGTGTACCCCAATGTTCATCGCAGCACTGTTTATAATAGCCAGGACATGGAAGCAACCTAGATCCATCAGCAGATGAATGGATAAGCAAGCTGTGGTACATATACACAATGGAGTATTACTCAGCCATTAAAAAGAATACATTTGAATCAGTTCTAATGAGGTGGATGAAACTGGAACCTATTATGCGGAGTGAAGTAAGCCAGAAAGAAAAACACCAATACAGTATACTAATGCATATATATGGAATTTAGAAAGATGGTAACAATAACCCTGTATGTGAGACAGCAAAAGAGACACAGATGTATAGAACAGTCTTTTGGACTCTGTGGGAGAGGGCGAGGGTGGGATGATTTTGGAGAATGGCATTGAAACATGTATATTATTATATGTGAAATGAATTGCCAGTCCAGGTTCGATGCATGATACAGGATGCTTGGGGCTGGTGCACTGGGATGACCCAGAGGAATGATATGGGGAGGGAGGTGGGAGGGGGGTTAGGATGGGAAACACGTGTACACCTGTGGCAGATTCATGTCAATGTATGGCAAAACCAATACAATATTGTAAGGTAATTAGCCTCCAATTAAAATAAATAAATTTATATAAAAAACAAACATTTAGAGGACATAATAGAAATACACTCCACTAACTTTAATTTCACACTTTGTGCTTTAGTTAACAGTTGCTGGAATAAATTTTGTGAATTCCGTTTTAGCTCTCAGAACGTAGTTTAAAAAAATATGCTGCATGAACATGGGTTCTAATAGAAGAGTAAAAAGAAACAAAACAATAATTAACAAACATGTTAATGCTTAAAGTTTAAAAACCTGCACATAAAGAATTAATTCCCACATTGAAAACAAATAACACAGTAACAAATTCTACTCTTGACTATGAGAAGCCTCTTTAAGAGTGAAATAAATACCAGTGGTTCCCTGAGGGCTCTCTCCTGTCAGAGTTAACCCTTCACAGCCTTAATTGGCTTTTGTATTTGGTCTCTCAGTGTACTATCCAGGAAGTAGCAAACAGGACTAATATTAAGGGTTTCAGATGGAAAAAAATGAGGCTGAAGAGGTTCATGAACTACAGAAGGTCACAAAACTTGCAAGAGGTGACGTCAGTAAGGGAGCCAGAAATGTTTTCATTTTGCCCATGTGTTTTTTAAGCTTTAGACTGAAGAAAAGTTTATTTTAAAAGTTAATTCCCTGTTAAGTACAGATAATTGATCTTGTCAATGAGTTAGACATTAAAAACACATTGAAACTCAGTTTTTATTCTAAACAGAAATATAATGAATGATGCTTTCCTTTCAGTGAGCATGCATGAATGGAGGATGATCTGGGTTACATGAAAGACCTCTATGATGTTGTCGGATTTGATGAGATTGAGCAAGATCTAACTGAAAGATATGAAGATGGGTAGTGTTTCCAAAGGAGGAAGCCTTTGGAGCCTGGAGACTATAGTGGCAACATGCTTGTCTCATTTTTAGCATCTGGTGATGCTGGAGGTGGGGGATGGCTTGGGCTTAAGAAAATACTGTAAGTGGCAGGACCATTTAGCTTCAGCGAAATCTAGTACCTGTGGGAAGATTCTGCTGCTTATATCATTTCCAATTTTGCTTAAGGAAAAAAATAGCAGGATCTGTACAGGATACTTCCTACACAGTTGATTCTTTTTATTTAAATTTTAGTCATTTCATAAAGGTTTAAAAAAAACAAAATATAATGATATTAAAAAGGCTATATACATAAAGCCTTCTTTATATATATCTATAAAGAAGAAAACCAAAATGGATCATAATCCCATTGCCCTCATATTACTTAGAAAAATATGGAAATATAATAAAAAGCCTTCCTTCTCCTTCTTTTGAATTCCTTTTCCCAAAAGTAATTGCTGTTAATAATATTTTATTTTTAGTCCACACTGATTTACTACCCATATGTATAACCCAGTGGTATGCTGGTAAACATTGAACAACCAGCTCTGTGTGTCCACAAGTTTCTAATTCTCAGGTAAATAACAAAAGTGCTTTCATTATCTAAGATCAAGAGACCCGTGAACAAGGAGCAGGCCCAGCCAGAATCTACAAAAGGACTCAGCCGGTAAGTAGAAGGAACACTTTTATTGAGTAGGAAGCTGTTCTGAGTCCATCCTCAGCCATCGTAACAAATACTGTGATGAAAAATAAATATTGGTAATCATTTTGCAAGCTGAAATCAGTAACTCAGCTCTGAATTTTTAGTCACTTATTCTCCTAGAACTAATTTCCAATTAAATAAGTTATCCATAAACAGTCATTCTTAATCTTATGATGATTAATATCACTATTAATCTTAGAGAGCGGTGATAATATAACCAATTTGATCTTGAAAATAATTTGTTTTAAATATTTGATATTTAAACTATTATATATTCTCTTGTGAAACATAAGTTCCACCAGGGCTTTGGGAATTCTGTATTTAATATCAGTCTTAGGACAAACAGTAAAGGCTTCTATACTGTGCCCTTTCCCATGTTAGCAAGGTAATGCCCCAAATCCTCTAAGCTAGGCTTCAACAGTATGTAAACCAAGAACTTCCAGATGTTCAAGCTGGATTCAGAAAAGGCAGAGGAACCAGAGCTCAAATTGCCAACATCCACTAGATCATAGAAAAAGCAAGAGAATTCCAGAAGTTTCATTGGCTTCATTGTTTCATTGACTATGCTAAAGCCTTTGACTGTGTGGGTCACAACAAACTATGGAAAATTCTGAAAGAGATGGGAATACCAGACCACCTGACCTACCTCCTGAGAAATCCATATTCAGGTCAAGAAACAACAGTTAGAACTGGACATGGAACAACAGACTGGTTCCAAATAGGAAAAGGAGTACGTCAAGGCTGTATATTGTCACCCTGCTTATTTAAACTTATATGCAGAGTACATCATGAGAAACTGGGCTGGAGGAAGCACAAGCTGGAATTAAGATTGCCAAGAGAAATATCAATAACCTCAGATATGCAGATGACACCACCCTTATGGCAGAAAGTGAAGAAGAACTAAAGAGTCTCTTGATGAAAGTGAAAGAGGAGAGTGAAAAAGTTGGCTTAAAGCTCAACATTTAGAAAACTAAGATTATGTCATCTGGTCACATCACTTCATGACAAATAGATGGGGAAACAGTGGTAACAGTGTCACACTTTATTTTTTTGGGCTCCAAAATCACAGCAGATGGTGATTGTAGCCATGAAATTAAAAGACGCTTACTCCTTGGAGGAAAAGTTACGACCAACCTAAATAGAATATGGAAAAGCAGAGACATCACGTTGTCAGCAAAGGTCTGTCTAGTCAACTATGGTTTTTCCAGTGGTCATGTATGGATGTGAGAGTTGGACTATAAAGAAAGCTGAGTGCCGAAGTATTAATGCTTTTGAACTGTGGTGTTGGAGAAGACTCTTGAGAATCCCTTGGACAGCAAGAAAATCCAACCTATCCATCCAAAAGAAAATCAGTTCTGAATATTCATTGGAAGGACTGATGCTGAAGCTGAAATTCCAATATTTTGGGCACCTGATGCGAAGAGCTGACTCATTTGAAATGACCCTGATGCTGGGAAAGATTGAGGGCAGGAGGAGAAGGGGACAACAGAGGATGAGATGGTTGTATGGCATCACTGACTCAATGGACATGGGTTTGGGTGTACTCCGGGAGTTGGTGATGACAGGGAGGCCTGGTGTGCTGTGGTTCATGAGGTCGCAGAGAGTCGGAGATGACTGAGCGACTGAACTGAACTGAGATGATCCCATCATGGCCAAGTTCAAACTGCCAATGCAACATTACTAAATATGAATTTGGGAAGAGATGCATACATTTGGCTCCCCTGAGCTGTTAACAGCTGGATCTAGCACAATATTATTTATGTAATAGGGAAGAAGAAATCTGATTTCGTATTAGATGTGTTCCTTTGACTTTAACCCTTGTGCTTTGTGGCCTGTGCTTAGTCATGCTGGTTTTGCACCTTTTGTAAAAGAATGTTGCTTATAACTTGAAATATACCAAATAGCCTACTCTTGGGTTTATGATAATTAAGTGTCCACTCACATAGAGAAAAAAGTTGCAGAACAGAAAACAGCATTTGTTTTGTTGGAGTTTTATAGGAGCATCAGACCTGACCTACATGAACAGCTGCACGAACAAAGGATTGTGACACCAAGAAGTTTGCAACAACAAACTGTGCCTCTGTTCTCACCTTGCCTTTAAAAGCACTTTGCTGAAACCCTTTGAGGAGTTCAGGATTTTTTTTAAGGCACGAACCACCTGGTCTTCTTGAATGGTCCTACAATAAAACTTTCTCTGCTCCAGACTCCAACTTTGGGCTTTTTTGGCCTCATTGTGCATCGGCCATACAAACTTGTGTTAGGTCACATTTATATTTTAAATATTTAGCCATATGGTATAGGAGCCTCAGTTTGTACTCCCGTTCTTGGACCCTCCCCCTCAAACATTTATGATGCACCCTAGTGCATAAAATAGTGCTGGCATGCAGAAAACCTTAATAAACACCTCCTGGAAAAGAGGGTTTATAGGTACATGACTTTAGATAAGCCATTTATCTATAAATTCATCTGTACTTTATAGAATTCTTGACCAAATGACACAATTCATGTAAAAACATCTAACATGGTTCTTGGCACCTTAGATACAATCAATAAATGGCATTGAAAGAATGAGTAATAGACTTTCAATAAATTTTCATATTTTTTTATTATCATATTTGGAAAAATTCATGTTTTTTAGTTTAAGCTGTTCTTAGGTGTTTGTAATTTTCTACAGTTGTCTCTAGATCAAGACAATTGCCCATTTCTTTGAGGATATTTCTTGGAGAATCCTTTGTGATAAGACATCTCATTTTCATACAGTTCCCAAGGGAACAGTGCTCACACAATGTTACTCATTTTAGAAAGTTTGGTAAAATTCCATTTGGCTACAAGTCTGTTATCTGAGCCTCAGGGAGGAAAGGCTGTGTTTTATGCTTTTACTTTGCTCTCAGCTGTATTTTGTAAACTGGGGTAGTGAAAAGAAAAAGGACTTTGAATTAATAACTAAGATTTAGTCATTGTATATGTTATGCTCAGTGAGGAATTAAAGATGAACACAAAAAATAAGAAAGTGTAAAAGATTCAGCAGTGGCATTCTCCCTCTCATTTGCTTGGCTAATTGAATAAAGCTTAATGATTAGTAATCATTTCTGTGAGCATAGTCCATTGACTGATTATTGATATACTTAGTTAAAGCATTGCTTTTTCTCAATCATTCCAATTAGCAGATATTTTACTTTTCATTAGGGTGTTTTCTTCCTCCCAAAGTATTTCATTTTTGCTCCCGTATGCTCAATGAGCCATTTGTTCTCCCTTCAATATTTTTTTCACCATTAGCTATGTTTTATTTCTTTTTTTTTTTAGGTGTAATTTTTCTTTATTTTCTTTTTTTTTTTTAGCCATGTTTTCTTTTCACAATGCCACAAATAACTTATTGTTTTACCTCCCAATTTCTATGAAAAAGTTGAGAGAGCTCTGTTTCGATACATTCAAAACTCTGAGAAAGAAATCACTTGTAAATAGCAAAATTTTTGTCTGAGAACCTTCCTTTATACTATCAAAAACCCACAGTTCTTTCTGCAAAAGATCTCCAAAAAGGGATAACCTAGGATCATATCACAAAGTATTGAAAACTCTTCTGAACAGATGGCTGAACGGAAATGCAGATTGATCCATATGCCCATGAACCTAAAGACAGGGCTCAGGAAAATCATCAGTAAAGGTACAAGTATAATTGCAATTGGGAAGAACCTTAGACATCTTCTGATTTAAAATCTTATTTTATAGATGGTGAATCTGGAATATTTTCAAAGGAAAGAAAAACCAGGTATCATTAAGGTGATATCATCTACGTGTCCACTCTAGAGATTTTCATTCCAGTATTAGTGAGGATTGGTTGAATTATGGTGCATAAATAAATAACTGCAAAAGCTAAATGGCTTAAAGCAACTGAGGGGGTATTTCTTACACATATGACATGTCCATTTTTTGTGGGCAGTGGGATCTGCTCAATGAGCTTGAGAATCAAAACTGAACTTGGGGATTTAGACTGATGAAGTCTCTACAGCCTGGTACATCACCAGATGCTGTGACAGAGTAAGCATTGCTAATTATGCCTGGAAGTTAAAGACTCCCATCTGTAAGTGTCACAAATCACCCCCATTCATTTCATTAGTTAAGCAAGTCAATCATCACACATCCTTTCAAGGAGGCAGATAACTGCAATCCAATCATGTTATTGGGAGGATGAAACTGGAGGTATCTTTGAACTGTCTGAATGTCTGGAAATCCTTATTACTCCTACAGTCACTGACAATTTTCAAATGTGTGAACTCATAGACACAGATAGTAAACATAAAATATACTAAGGCATAGTAAGTCCTTAACAATAAAATGTTTTGAGAATGTAATTATAGGAAATTCATTCTAGGAAACTGGCAAGGAACTGAGTGGCTGAAACAGTTCTTCCAACTCTTACCTGTCTGAATTAGTAAGACCCAAGCAGTTGTAGGATGTGTGTGTGTGTGTGTGTGTGTGTTAGTCACTCAGTTGTGTCTGACTCTTTGTGGCCACCATAGACTGTAACCCGCCAGGCTCCTCTGTCCATGGAATTCTCCAGGCAAGAATATTGGAGTGGGTTGCCATTCCCTTCTCCAGGGGTTATTTCTGACCCAGGGATCGAACCTGGGTCTCCTGCATTGTAGGCAGATTCTTTACCATCTGAGCTACCAGGGAAGCCCCTAGTTGCAGGATAAATGATATCAAGATATCTAAGGAAAGGGTCAGTTGGAAGGTGAGGAAATATTGAAACATAGGAATTAGAAGAAGAAAGCTGCCATCACCCCTCTAGCACCAACCACATAAGGATTTGGCAGTGACGATGGATGCCTTAGTGTCGGATAGAATATATCCAAAAATATTTGAGACCCACGAATAGTTCTCCTTGCCCATCAAGCCATTTTTATATTAAAATTTGTCTTCCACAATTTTTTTTTCATAGAAAGAGAAAATGGACAGCTTAGGCTAATATGAATAGTTGCCATTTCAAAGTTAAGAGTTCTTGTTCTAATTCAACAAATTGGCTTCTAGTTTACATGCATCAGTGTGGACCTTGCAAGGCAGTATCTCTTGGTGTTATCAACTCTGAGAGACTGACATTTTCTGTGTCTCCAGGGCCAATACTTAAGATAAATCCACCCAGGAGATGCTGCTGAGTAAGACTTTCTCCTCACCAATATCTAAGCTCCTTTCTTGCTCATCCTTTAAAAGAGGTCTTGCCTTCTCCATTGGAAATGTTGTCTTCAAACTATGATGTGCAGGGCGCTAGTTAACTTTCTTTCTCAATATGATCTCTTTTTGGCCAAAAGAAACTACGCCAATAACAGGCATTCCATTGATTGCAAGGCAAGCATCTCTTCACTAAGATTTAGCCTCTTCCAGAGACCTTTTCAAATGCAAATGTCCTTTGAGAGAAGCACTACTTTGTCACTAATGTTTACTGAGCATTTCTTATGGAGCAGACACTTTAATCATTGTTTTCTGTTCCATTTTGTTCCATCTTCACAAAACCCAATGAGGTAGATACTATTATTCTTACTTTATAGGTGAGGAAATTGGAGCTCAGAGAAAGAAGGTTCGTAACTTGTCCAAGTTTATTCAGCAGGTAATCAGCAAGGCTGGAATTGAAATGCAGTTCTGATTTCAAAATCAGAGCTCCCTTCCCTCACTTTGTAGCAATGAAGAGACTAAAAGCAACTGCAATAATCATTTACTCCCTTATTCAACAAGCATGTTTAAGAGCCTGCTATAAACACTTTGAGATGCTCCTCAGGGAGCTATTATTGAGGAACACAGACAAGAAGGAAATAAATTAGTGAGATGATTTCAGTTAGTGGTAAGTGCTGTAAAAAATTTACTAAAGAGGGAAATAGGGTGGAGAGAAACTTGTGTGAAAACATATTAGTTGTGCTGGTCAGGGAAAGCTTTTATTTAAAAAAAAATTATGCAGAAAATGCTCAAGCTGAGACAAGAATGATGAGACAGCCAGCCTTTGGGGGAGGATGAAAAACATTACAGGCAGACAGAACAGAAGAATGGGAGAGAGTATAAAAAATATTTCAGGCAGGGAGAAGGGCAAAGCAAAATGGTTTGAGAGAGCAGTCAGTGTGGTGCCCTTGAGGAAAAAACAGGTCACTGCAGTTGCCCTTGATCAGGCAGAGAATGAGAGGAGCGAGGTTAAGCAGATGGGCAGGAATCATTAAGGGCAGAAGATGAGAGGCAAGGAGCAGCATCTGCTCTTGGATGGGAGTGAAAGAAACAAGAAGGAAAAACTGAGGAGTCTTGGGAGACAGAGTTTTACAGAAATATTTCTTTCCAAGGACATCTCTACTTCCTGGGATTCTTAATTTGTATCCCGCCCCCAAGATTCAGTGACATGTATTACAGATTTGGTTTTAGCTATTCAAACCATTGCATTCCTTCAAGCACCTGTTGAACACAAGACACAAGACTATCTATAACCTTGGGTGCAATTAGGTCAAACAGGCATATTACAAATGGCTGTTTGTAATTAAATTTTTTGCATTTAGAAAGATGTGTGACACACTGATGGTGGTTCAGGTGAACACACAGCTGAAAATGGGACTAAGTAAATGGTACCTGTGGATCTGAGGACATAAACTGATAAATATACCTCTCTAAGATTTTCCAGTGGTTCCCAGATTAACTCTGTAATGTGGATCTGAATCCTACATACCTACCTTGAAATTAGGGGGTTTCTTGAAGTCTCCAGGCAAGTGATCTCAAAGGTGGAGCATGTTTCTTATCTTTTGGCTAAATTCTAGGAGAGCCAGGGGGATCCAAGGGAACTCGCCTTGCTGTTGTCTCGTGAGTGCAAGCCAGCATACTTCGACAAAGTAACAGATAGTTCTGTTTTCTGATTTGTTGTTTAACAAATGAAGTACTCTCCAGACTGTTTGGATACCTTAACAAAAGACTTAAACATATGTGTGGGAAAACAGATTTAGAATTTGAAAATAAACTGTGGAAGATGAATTTAGAGTGTGACTGGAAGAAAATATATACTACACTGAACTGTCTTAAAGAACCTGGTCCGATGTGTGCAATTGTGGACAAATTTGCACTTGAGAAGTATATTAAGTGTCTTTTGTTCCCTTGAAACTAAATCCTAAAATCCACATTCCTTTCTTATCCAGATGTATTTATGAATTTGTATACATCCCTGAATGCCCAGTACCTTTTTTAGGACTTGCTGTCTAAATTGGGAGCACAAGTGACCTTTCCCCCCACAGAAGACCCACTGTTCAAGTGGGCTCAACCAACTATTTACTCTTCCTCTCAGTAACCCCTCAAGATGAATGGAGGTTGCACAATCTCCCAGCAAGGAAACCAGATGGACTAAACAGTCAAGAGAGAGAGTTAACTCAACAATTCCCTGAGGTCTGGGCTGAAGACAACCACCCTACCCGCCCCTCCCTGCCCCAGGCTAGCAAAACAAGTTCCACTGGTAATAGAACTCAAACCCGGTACAATTATGTCAGCACCAGCCTTGGGTCTGCCAGACCTTGCTTAGCCGTTTACTCTTTATGTGACTGAAAAGGACAAGGTGGCTGTGGGAGTGTTGTCCCAGACTATGGGGACATGGGGCAGACCAGTGACTTATCTCTAATCAGCTGGACAATATAGCCCCTGGGGCTGGGATGCTGACGGGCCGTTGCTGCAGTTGCCTTACTGGTCCGGGAGGCAACCAAGCTGACTTTGGGTCAAGATTTGTTCGTAAAAGTCCTGCATGAGGTCAACACTCTCCTGCGAGGGGACCCCCATGAATGGCTGTCAACATCCTGGATTACTCAATACCAGGGACTGTTATGTGAGACCCCCATGTTACTACTGAGCCTTGTCAGGCCCTGAATCTGGCCACTCTGTTTCTTGTGGGAGAAGGTGGGCCCTCACATGATTGCAAGGAAATATGCCAACAGACCTGACCTGAGAGACCAGCCAATCCAGGACCCAGATTGGGTCCTGTCCACCAATGGCACCAGCCTGGCGAAACAAGGACAATGACTGTCAGGATATGCAGTAGTCACGGAAGAAACCATCGTTGAGGCTAGCTCTCTGCCATCACAGTGGTCCGCTTAACAGGCCGAACTATATGCTCTAACCCAGGCCCTCCAGCTGTCAAAAGGTAAAAAGACAAACATTTATACAGACTCCAGGTATGCTTTTGCCACACTACAGGGCTCTGTATAAGGAGAGAGGCCTTTGACAGGTAGTGAAAAAGATATTAAAAATAAAGAAGAAATTAAAACATTATTAGATGCTGCGTGGGAACCAGAAAGGGTTGCAGTCATACACTGCTAAGAATGTCAAAAAGAGGATACCCCCCCGGGTTCAGGGAACAGATTGGCAGATAAGACCGCTAAACAAGCAGACGAGGCCTTGGGGGTGACAAGTAAAGCCCCTATTAAAGCTCTCATATTGGCGGAGCTACCTGAGCTAACGCTAGACTCTTCAAAATACACTGAAGCCCAAAACCAACTAGCCAAAGCAGAAGGGGCCATCAAGATTGAAAAGGGATGGTGGGAATTGCCAAGTGGCAAATTATTGGTACCAGCGGAGCTGGCACCCACTCCGGTAAGCCAAACATACCAAGCGACCCATCTAGGCCATGATAAACTGGAAGAGCTGATTGGAAAATATTTCTTGGTTTCCCGCCTCTCTTCCCTATGCAGGACAAAATCTCAGAACTGCACTGCCTGCTCACAGGCCAATGCTGCCTCTTGGCACTGACAGAAACCTCCAGGGATTCAGGTAAAAGGCACGCTGCCCTTTGAACACCTGGAAGTGGACTTCACTGAAATGAAACCTCACCGACATTACCATTACCTGCTGGTCATAGTATGTACGTCCTTGGGATGGGTAGAAGCTTTTCCTACCTGGACTGAAAGAGCATCAAAAGTAGCCTGGTGCCTGCTTAGGGAGATAGTTCTCAGATTTGGATTTCCTACCAGCATTGGATCAGACAATGGCCCCGCTTTTGTAGCTGATTTAGTATAACAAGTAAGCAAAACTTTAAATATCAAGTGGAAATTACATACAGCATATAGGCCCCAGAGTTCTGGGATGGTGGAAGGAACCAACCGGACACTTAAAGAGACACTCTCCAAGTGGATCTTAGAGACTGACTGTTCCTGGGTGGACTTATTTCCGATGGCTCTGCTCAGACTCAGGATAACCCCACAGTCCCATGGCAAAATTGTGTACAATTGTGTACAAAATTCTCTGTACAAAATTGTGTATGGGAGGTCCCCTACCATAATAAAACAGGTGTCAACAAATTTGTCTTAGGTAAAGGGAGATGAGATTTTACAGCAGAAGGAACAACTGGGTAAGGTAATAAATCAGGTGACTAAATTTGTGAAGACATTTAGAAAGGGTGCCATTCCCCCTTGGGGAACAGATTCACGAATTTGTGCCCAGGGATCAGGTGTGGTCAAGGACTGGAAACATGACTCCTTGACCCAACATTGGAAGGGTCCACATACTGTTGTTCTAACCAGCCCTACTGCAGTTAAAGTTGCAAGCGTCACTCCCTGGATCCACCAAATGAGGGTGAAGAGAGCATATCATGCAGACCCGGAGGACGCTGAGCGGACTACACAATAGGACCCCATTGATCCCTGTGAAACCAAGATCATTTTAAAGAAGAAACAGAGTCCAAAAGACTTTCTGGCTTTTTAATGGCTGAGTAATACTCCATTGTGTATATGTACCACAGTTTTCTTATCCATTCATAGGCTGATGGACATCTAGGTTGCTTCCATGTCCTGGCTATTATAAACACATTTAAAAAAAAGAAGAAGAAGAAGAAACAGAGACGAAGCTCTACAATCAACTGCTGCTACAAGGACTTGCTGGTATCATCTTGAGACTAATCATAGTTTCAGTACAAAAAGGGACCTGTGCTATAATTAAAGTTGAATGTTGTGTATATATTCCTGATTTATCTGGCTATATATCAGCCACCCTAGATGACATGAAAGGTCAGGTAAAAGTTATGTCTGATAATCTTCCTTTTTGGGCTTTGGTCCTATCTTGGGTGAAGGGTGATGGGTGGAAAACTATATATACCATTGTTATAGTTGCCTTGATAGTTCTGCTTTGTGGACCCTTTATTTTACAATGTATTATGAACTTTGTAACCCAAAGGTTGATGTCGTTCTCCCAAATTGGAGGTTGGAGAGTCAAGGTGCAATATATCCCTATGAATGATGCTCATACTATGAGTTAAGAGCATCAGGATGGGGGAATGAAGGAAGAAACAGACAGAACAGGCTCCATCTTGAAAGCAGGACTCAATCTTGGGCCGGACTGTGGACTTTGAGCTCTATGCCCAGTATCTATGGAAATGACATACCAACTGGAAAACCAGGCCCCCAGATGGAAGAGCCCCAGGGCTTGTACCTAGCCTCTCTGTTGCCTAAAAGAATACCCTAATTATCTGTGTAACCAAATAGAATCATAAATTCTATTACACTTATTGGGGTATGACCACAGGCCTATTGATAATTGTCCATTGTTAACTACCTAGGCTAAAGGCATATGAATCACGGGTTAACTTTGATTGTATCTTTCTTTTCTTTTGTTCAGACTAGTTTCAGGGAATTTGGGGAGGTGGGTTTGGGCACGTACACTTAGGGTATATAAGGTTTTCACAAAAATTGGTCCAGGTCCTTGGCTAAGAGGATATTCTGCCTTGGGCCCACCGGTGTAATAAACTGCACTCCACTATCTGCATTGTCCTTCTGAGTGAGTTTGTTTCCCAGAACGCATGGCTACAAGATTTACAATACTTTTTATTTGTTCTCAGCTTTATAGGGTTCTATAACATTCTTTGTTTTTCTTTCATGATCATTTTTCCAATTAGCTCACAAGACTCTGATGGCATTTTTGGCAGAAAGAGGGTGGCTTCTCACTCACTGCATGATTTGAGCAGTGGGAAAAGAGAGTTAACACACCATTTATATAAAATATTTGGGAAATAATGATCTGTGGGTTCATTATTTGTCTAGCCAAATTTCAATTTCTCAAAGTGCTCTATTTTTTCCTACTTCTGAGAAAGTCATCTTGAGTATCAAAAGCCGCTAAAAATGCTTCATCCAGACATGTGTACTTGGTTTGCAAATGTAGGAGTAAATTTTAATTTTGAGATGCTTTTAGACAGATAAACTAGCGATATAAAAACATCTCAATGGAAACGTTGTTTTACTCTTTTAACAGATTACTTAAAAGGGTTGGGTTGGCCCATTAATGGCTTTAAAAAAATTGATAAACACAGAGCTCTGAGACAGAAATACAAATGGAAAGCTGGAATTCATTTATTTTATAGTACATTAGTGTTACTTGGTTATTTTCATGAGCCCAGTCATGAATATATATAGAATGAGATTTTAAAAATATTTCATACTTCCTTACTTATTATAAGGATTATTATTATTAATTCCTATACAGTCCATGGAATTCTCCAGGCCAGAATACTGAAATGGGTCGCCTTTCCCTTCTCCAGGAGATCTTCACAACCCAGGGATTGAACCCAGGTCTCCCACATTGACCCATGTCTCCCACATTGCAGGCGGATTCTTTACCAGCTGAGCCATAAGGGAAGCCTGCCTTATCAATAAATGATGTTTAAATATTTTTTATTATAACTTACCATATTTGATATGTTACTAAATTAAATAACATTAATGATAAATACCAGCCACAGAATAATTGTGACATATCACATGAATATACCAATTTATGGATTTCTCAGTGAGTTTGGAAATAAAAGAAATCATTAATAGAGATCATGGCTATATAATTCTGGTAAAGAAGATCTTTGTTTCATATTTAAGGAAATGGTTTTATTTGTATCACTTTCTTTTCTTATAAAATTTTACATGATATAAAATTTTAAATAATATGGAACTACATAAATAAAGTACATGACTAAAGTTCTCTCTTTACTCTCTTGTCCCCAAAGAAATGTGCCATAGAGAATCATGGTAACAGTTTGGAGAATATATGTCCAGATTTTTAATGTTTATATAGACTTACATAAAGGTATGCCTACACACACAGTTAATATACATGTACACATTTGTACATGAGGCATGTATAAGTTCGTATGTGTACACAAGAAATGAGGTTATATTACGCTCATAATTCTACAACTTGCTTTTTCACTTGAATTGTAATAAACATTCCCTATGAGCACATGTAGTAATAATGCCTTACTATTTTCAACCACTAATACTGAGATATGAGATTCTGTTTTTCACGTCTCAACTTGATAAAATTGGACAAGATCAAGTCCTGTCTTTAGGAAGAAATGGAGAAACAGATCCTCCTAGGTCCAGTGGGTAGGAACATAAATAGTGATGATATGAACAGTTTTATCAGTTTTTCAAGGAATTTAGGCAGTATATAACAAAGTTTTAATGGGCAATGCCTTTGGCTAGGAAATTTTCCTTTCATTTTCTAGCATACAGAAATAATTTTCTTATTCACGGTGATATATGCGAAGAGATATTGACTGCAGCATTCTCTGAATTTAAAATTTTAAGAAGGTAAACAATGTAATAGCTATCAACATGGTGGAATGGCTACATTAACTTCTATCTATCCTTTTATTTCTCTCATTTTGCCAGTTGGTTGGGCTCCAGCTGTTCTAGACAGGGCTTGGCTGAAGTTTATAAGCTTAGTTCATGTCTTCTCCACGGGTCTCCCATCCTCTTTGGACCAGTGACTTGTTCTTCATCCTCTCTGGACATGAGACTTGTTCTTCTCATGGTAAAAAGCAGAAATGCAAGAGAGCCAGCCAATCCACCTAAATGCTATTTGTGTTTTTGCCAGCATTCCATGTGCCAAAGCAAGTCCCATAGTTGAGCCCAACATGAATGCAGGGTTCATGCCATTTTCTTCCAGTCTATGGAGGCAGACAAGGGGGAGGAAGTGACCATTTGCAAGTAATTTAATGAAATATAATAATATAAACTATTTTAAATGAATTGTATAGGCTTCCAGTAAATTTTAGGTACAAAGAAGTCCAGTCTAGTCTAGTTGAATTTAAAACTTCAATGTCACATTCAACTTACTGCTTCTGTTCTACTCTTCTGCATCCGACTTCAGCTTGATTTAGAGCAGGAGCACATGTTATATCTCTTCATTCTCTATTTTCCCTTTCTTATTCTCTCTATTATGGAAAAAGATGGAATAGTACAAGCATCTGTACCTTAGTAGGTCACAGCAATTCTCCGTATCTCTGGGCAGTCAATGAGTCACTGGCTAAGATTGACTGGCTGCTGATACCCCTGTAAGGCAAGCATGCTTATGCCGACTCTTGTGGGATGCAAAAGGGCCCTTTGAGGTTTCCTTACTGCCAACTTTTTATTATGAGATTCTTTCTAGCTTAACTGTTTGGAACCCATTCAGCCTATGCTCCTGGTAGTTTATCTCACAGCTTCTTGATGCTCTTGATATCCCACTGCATGCCCAACCCTTTTGGGTGTGTTACCAGCAAGATATTTCCTGTTCAATTACCATTTGCCATGTTCACTTAACCTTGAAAATTTCACACACCTTTACCAAATCTCACCACTGATGCCTCTTTCTCCTGCTTGCCATCTCTCCTTAGTCCCTTTGCCTTGCTTAAACGGGGAGTTTAGTATGTGCATTGCGTAAGCAAAGGTCCAACCAAGGAATGAGACAGTTTTCTGTTGCTGCGGATCTGTCAGGCTCTCAGATTGTTCTCTACGTGCTCTCCTCACTTGCTGTGGGGTAAAGTTAGGAGGCATCATTCTTTTCCTCACGAGACGCTGGAGTTGGGGAGTCAGTGACTCCCTAATCCCATATACCTGTAGCTCTTTATCTGTTTATTTAGGATGGAGGTGGCAGGGAATAGAGGAAGATGACTCGGGTAGCCGAGACGTGGTTTGGATCTGGCAGAGCCAGATCTATTGCTTCTAAATAAGCCTTGGAGAGAATTTGGCTCCCCTTTGTTTTTTGTTCTTTTAAAAGAAGATGTGGTACATATATACAATTTTATACATATATACAATTCAGCCATTAAAAGGAATGAATATGAGTCAGTTCTAGTGAGGTGTATGATCCTAAAGCCTGTTATACAGAGGTGAAGTAGAAGTCAGAAAGAGAAAAATAAATATCATATATTAACACTTAGCAGAGGAGCCTGGAGGGCTACAGTCCAGGGGGCCTCAAAGGGTCGGACATGACTGAGTGACTAAGCACAGCACAGCATATGGAATCCAGAAAACTGGAATTGATGAACCCATTTGCAGGGAAGAAGTGGAGACACAGGTGTAGAAAACAGGCATATGAACATAGTGGCGGAATGTGAGCGTGGGATGAATGGAGAAAGAAGCGTCAACAAATATCTATCATGTGAAAAATAGATAGCTGGTGAGAAGTTGTTCATACGACACAATAAAGCAATTTTCCTATAATTAAAAAATAAATTAAAAAAATAAAGTGTGGGGTACTTGTCATGTTGCCATCTGCATAGGCTCTTAAGAGTCAATTCTAAGGAAATGGTGGAAAAATCCGTTCCATTTCGTATTATTTAGTAAGTGTGAAACTGACATTTCCAGTCAAGAGCAGAATTGCTACTAGGGAAATTGTTCGATCTGCAGGGTATAATTTGAGTGCCCTGGAAAGATCATGTCTTGGATAAAAATGCAGTCTTGAAATTCTAAGTTGGTGGTACCCTAGGGATAAACATTGTTTCCAAAAGGACTAAACCAAGAGAATATTTTAATCCCTTCTGTTCTCAGTTCAGTTGTCTGGTACCCTGTGTCCAGGTGGTTCAGAATTGGGTGGCTAGTTGGAACCTTTCTGAGAGGCAAGATGAAAGGATATCATTTAAACTTACCAAGTATAATACCAGCTGTAGCCTTCCCAGAAGAAATGCTCTAATCAAAACAAGGGAATCATCATTCTTTTTGACATCCTGTAAATAACATTATTGACTCTGAGCTGGACTTCTGGCTGCTGATCACGATGGGGAAGAAGAAGGGTATTGGAAATCAGAGAAATCTACATTCTAAGCCAAGTTCAGTGTCTTCATCTGAAAATTGGGAATCATAGTAACGACCTGATAGCATCATTGTAGTTAAATGATATAAAGTATATAAAGGTCTTAGCACACAGTATGTGATTACTAAATGGTGGCTACTATTATTTATAAAAGCATAAAAGCAGATAACTAATTGAGTTGGTACTACGTATAGATGCAGCTTAGAGAATATCCTCTATGGTCTTCTGCTGCTGCTGCTGCTACTGCTGCTAAGTCTCTTCAGTCGTGTCCGACTCTGTGCAACCCTATAGACGGCAGCCCACCAGGCTCCCCCGTCCCTGGGATTCTCCAGGCAAGAACACTGGAGTGGGTTGCCATTTCCTTCTCCAATGCAAAAAGTGAAAAGTGAAAGTGAACTCACTCAGTCGTGTCCGACTCTTCGAGATCCCATGGACTGCAGCCTACCAGGCTCCTCCGTCCATGGGATTTTCCAGGAAAGAGTACTGGAATGGGTCACCATTACCTTCTCCACTATGGTCTTCTAATATCTGCTATTAGTCATACAGAAACTTTTAATTTTGTTTGAAAAACTCTCTTTTTACAAGTTCCAATTTTGAAAGACCTATAAATAATATTGATGATTCTTTAATATATTAGACTCTAATGGGCTAGCCAAAATTAAAAATAATATGTTGTATTTTATGAAGCAAAGCCCAGGAAAGATGTCTTGGATGACAACCAACATATACTGGTCTACAACATTATGATTGTTTTCATTTTTCATTATTTCCTTCTATTCATGCCAATGCACACACCCAGTACCATACAATAGTCAGTCCCGTTTCTTCCCTATAGTTACCAGTTGAAGAATGGCCAGCTCTATGTATAATGCAGTTGTTTAATAAGCATCCACAGATTCAAGTGTGAAGAGGAAGAACCTCACACAGCTTTGCTTGGGACTTCTTTCATACTCCAGGAAAATGAAGAGCCGATTTGTTGGAAAAGATCTTGCTGCTGGGAAGGATTGAAGGAAAAAGGAGAAGGAAGCAGCAGAGGTAGTTATGTAGCATCACTGACTCAATGGATATGAATTTGAGGAAACTCCAAGAGATAGTGGAGGACAGAGGAGTCTGGTGTGCTGCAGCCTGTGGAGTTGCAAAGAGTCAGATACAGCTTAGTGACTGAACAACAACAACAACAGCAAGAATGAATACACTAGTTCAGGGAACACATGTGCTCCAGCATCACAGAACTTCTGGCTCATGGCTTGCTATTATGTGATTTTCCAAAATGATTTTTGATCTTTGGCATTCATCTTCAAGGGAAGCAACCCACTACATTGGAAAGATTGGAAAGAGCATGAAATCTGGAGCCTGTGGTGGAAGTCACCGGCTGTCACCCCAGATTCACTCTTCCCACGTTTTCTAGCATCCCCTCACAGTTAAGTGTGCCCATGTGACTTCATTTTTGCTAATGCAGTTTGATTAGGAATAATGACTATCCTCCTAAAGCTGGCTTACATGACTTCTCCAGTGTGTTCTTCAGTGTTCTTTCTAGTACATAATGATGAAGACATAAAAGGTTATAATAGATCCACAAGACAGAAGAAATTTAGATCACTGATGACCATATAAAGGAGAGTTGCCCCACTGACTCAAATGATGCTCCTGGGACACCTATGTGAATGGGAGGCTTCTATTGTGTTAAGCCACTGAAAGTTTGGGGGTTAGTATCATTGCAGTTTAATCAAGGAGAAGGCAATGGCACCCCACTCCAGTACTCTTGCCTGGAAAATCCCATGGATGGAGGAGCCTGGTGGGCTGCAGTCCGTGGGGTCACGAAGAGTCGGACACGACTGAGTGACTTCATTTTCACTTTTCATTTTCATGCATTGGAGAAGGAAATGGCAACCTACTCCAGTGTTCTTGCCTGGAGACTCCCAGGGACGAGGAAGCCTGGTGGGCTGCCGTCTATGGGGTCGCACAGAGTCGGACATGACTGAAGTAACTTAGCAGCAGCAGCAGCAGCTTAATCAAACTAATATATAATCAGATGGACTTAAGCCTTAAATCTTACCTTTTATTAGATATTTAGTGTTGGGCTCTTCACTTATCCTATCTTATCCTCTTACTTTGTGTGAAATTTAGATACAAAATAGGTCCACTAAAAATTCTTACTAGAATTTAGAAAAGGTAGGTAAAGCTATAAAACCATTTTTTCCTATCTATTTGGGACCTGGGAGCACAGGATGAGATTAATCATAGTCTTTAGCTATGAAGCACTCTCCTCACTGGCTCATGAATGATTGCATTTGTTTTGTTGTTTGTTTATAATTATTTATTTATTTCCAATAATACCAGAAACATTTGAGGACTCACTATTTAATATAAGAACTAGAATATAGCTTAAAACTACCTTTTACTCACACGTTATGGATAGATTACAGTTATTTGGCATAACCAAATGTCAGGCCAGAGGAGAAGACTCTGGTTCTTAGGTTGTGGGCTTTTAATCTGTATGTTTAAGGATGTTCCAGCTCCTCTGCCAATGTGATCAGATTCCAGAATAAAATGGCAAAGTAATTTAGCAGAACTTTTAGTCCAGCCCTACCTTGCTAGTTAGTAGAGGGTACCATTAGCCTTTCCCTTGCAGGGGTGAGGAGGTAAGGGTCCCAGTCTATCAGTTGCAGCTGTATGATGATATGATGACTGATAGAATTTGCCTCTTGGCATGAGTACTCATGTTTATAGAAGCACGAGTCTATCACAGGGCATTTCAGGGTGCTGGGCTCTAAGCCTGGCATAAATGGGATTGATGTCACCCTAAGAATTTGACTGGGCTTCCCTTGTGGCTCAGCTGGTAAATAATCTGCCTGCAATGCGGGAGACCTGGTTTCGATCCTTGGGTTGGGAAGATACCGCAGAGAAGGGAAAGGCTACCCACTCCAGTATTCTGGCCTGGAGAATTCCATGGACTGTATAGTCCATGGGGTTGCAAAGAGTCAGACATGACTCTTGACTTTCACTTCCACTTTCACTTTATGTTTTTGACTAATGCTTGTTTCTATGAAGCTTTGCAGGAAGCCAGCTCTTTTTGGGGGAGATAAGCCTACAGTGAATTGGTCTTAAAGAGTTAATATGTACCTCTCAAACCTATTATCTAAATTATTCTCAACATTTGGCACTAGTCAAAAATCATTACTCTTATTATTATTTTGCCAATTAAATGGATCTAAATGGCATCTTTGTACTGTAATTTGTATTTTCCAGGTATTTGATGATACTGAATCTTTCTCTGTATGTATAGGGCAACAATGTATAGCCTCAAAAGGTATGCTTATGCCTTTAACTACTTATTAGTGTGCAATTTGCCCTTTCCTTATGATTTCCCACAGTTCTTTATATGTTTTTATTTCCTTTTTATTGGTTGTACATGTTGAAAATATCTTTTTCCAGTTCACAACATGTATTTTCACTTTCTTTAATGTCTCCTGATTAACAAGTGGTCTTAATTTTAATATAGTAAAATTCATCCATTTTTTTTTCAGTTACAACAACACATTTTATGTTTTAAGAAATTCTCTCTACCTTGAGGTCAGAAAGACATTCACTTGTATTTCCCACTAAAATCTTTACTTTTGACATGTAGTTCTCTAATCCATCTGGAATTGATTTTTGTGGGGCAGGCAGAAATCCAATTTTATTTTTGGCCATATGGATAACCAATTTGCGAAGGTCTTTCTATTACATCATTTGTACTTTAGGGATTTGAGTTTGACATTTTACCTGGGTTAACATCTTGCATGATATAGAAGGGGCCTCATTATTTCTTCCCGTAGACAAAGTCTCCCCATCATAACTAAGCAGGAAAATGTTCTGTCTTCACCATGGCTAAGTTTTATTTTATTTTTAGTGAGGCTGATTAAACTTTTTGTTTCTTAAGTTTTTCTTAGTGTCGATATTATTTGATTTGCTTTGCTCTAAATCATAGCTTTAAGTTCTTTCAGGTTGACTTTCAGAACCAGGCCATATATTATTGTTGCCAAATCCTTTCTCCCGGATCACAATCAGTGAAGAAAGATGAATCATGTGTTCATTGAGGGTGTCATCTCCCTCCATTGAGATTTCATCCAGGATATTCAAGGGTCACTTTGAAGAAAGAATACGTTTGAGTGTTCTGCAAAGTTGGGGAAAGACACACTGGTTAGAGAGTGAAAAGCTGCTGAGATGGTATGGTCCGTATGGTGTATGTATATCCAGTACACGTATGGGGTGGTGTTTAGTGAGTTCTGTGGACTCACTGATGGAATTCAGATCTCTGTGGTCAGCAAGATCTGGTGGTTTCCAATGATAGTTCTCTCTCTCTCTCTCTCTCTCTCAAGGTTCATTCTCAAGAAAAAGTAAAAATACTACTTGACTAAGTTAGCATATAGTCTCATTTTGGTAAACTTTTGAGCCACATAAATGTGGATTGCCTTTAAAAAAAATCAAAGTCTATCCTTATTATTTTAAAAAGTATCTTATTGAATAAGTGTCTTACAAAGAAGTATTTTCCACAAGCATAACTTCAATCTCTCATTTTTATTTAACAGACTTTTGCACAACTGCCGAGTAGCATTGATCTAATGCTAGGATAAGGGAGGTGCTATAGAAAATCAGAAACAGAGAGAGAAAATCTTTTTTTTTTTCCCTGAGCTTCAGGACAACAAAAACCAATTTGTGCTATTATCTGTAATTCAGCATGCATTTAGCATACTGAATGTTTTCAGCATACATTCCTCCATCTTTTTCTGCAAATCAGTGCTGCCATTGGGTCAGAGTCTGCAGTGAAACCAGAGCCCTGAACTGCACTGCAGTCTGTTACAGCCACTTCATGATGACACACCACCTACAAACACAGGCAGTTTCTTTGGAATAACATTTTACTGGGAAATCCTTGCCAGAAATCCTAGTCATGTAGTGTAGCACGTAATTTATCTAAGAAGGGTTTAAATAAAGAGTTGCTGAAATCTTATCTGTCAAGATTCCAGAATAAAATCTTGTGAGCACAGTTTTCTGAATGGTGGTCAAATATTCTAGTTTTATAGTTGCTGTGGGTCAGAGAAAGGCCTATTCAATTCATTTCAACTTGATTTGACTTGATTCAATTCAATGCAGTTCAATTCAGCTGCAGTTGAACATACAATAGTTCCATTATGTGGACTTTATTGAGAACCTAATATGTACAACTCAGTGTGCTGGGGAATGTGAAGAGAAACTGTTTTGCTGTATTCATTTTACTTGAGGAGACTGAAAGCTCCTTGGTAGCAGCAATAAAAATTCCTCTATTTACTTTAAGCAAAAGGATTTAATGAAAGGGTTCAGAGGGTCACAGAACATACAGTATTATCTTGCCATTTACAACACCCATATAAGCAAATATAGAGAAGAAAATGGCAACCCACTCCTGTATTCTTGCCTAGGACATCCCATGGAGAAAGGCGCCTGGCAGGCTACGGTCCATGGGGTTGTGAAGAGTCAGATGTGATTTAGTGACTAAACAACAACAACATAAGCAAATAGCCATATAAACAAAATTCATACAACCATGAGTAACTTAAAAGTACACTTATCATTAAACAATTGCCTTTATTTCCAGATATTCATTTTTATATGATATACAGCAAAATAAACAAAAAAAGTTTATAAAAGCAGCTCTGACTATATGGATCCTTGTTTACACATTTTAGAATCTAGATTAAAATTTTTGAGAAAACATGGGTAAAGGGTTAGTCTTTTATTATTTTCTTCTATGAAGAATCTGTTGATTTGTTCTATGTATTAAGCATTACGTTGGTTTATCTCGTAGCTAAAGAAAGAAAGAAAGTGGAGTTGCTCAGTCGTGTTTGACTCTTTGCGACCCCATGGACTGTCACCTACCAGTCTCTTCCATCCATGGGATTTTCCAGGCAAGACTACTGGAGTGGGCTGCCATTTCTTTCTCCAGGGGATCTTCTCAACCCAGGGATTGAATTTAGGTCTCCTGCATTGCAGACAGGTGCTTTACCATCTGAGCCACCAGGGAAGCCTTGTAGCTAATGAGGTAGTTAAATACGAACAATTGAGTACAATGTTGAAATATTCAATGTGCTTGAGTTCGTTGTTTTGATAAATCTCATAGCTGGCCATGCAGTCATGTCAGAGAAACCTGACTGCTAGTGCTAAAGATTACCTAGCCGGGATCTCAGACTCAAGATTTTTATTGAAAATATCCTCAAATGCAATAAAAAGGGAGCAAGGAGACCAGGCTCAGGAATGATGTAATATAATGTAACATGTAATATAATATAGTATAATACAATATGTTAAACATTATATACTGTGTATATATATTATATAAAATGCATATATAATACATGTATCAATCCAGAGGTCTAAAAACACAGGATGGTTGAACCATTTAGCAACTGTCCCCAGCCGGAAATAACATGCTATATGCTGGTAATATAGTAGATACTGCCACTCTATCTTCCCCTGTGATAAGAATGATTGCTCCTTAAAGTCCCCAAAGCATCTGATTTGTTGAGATTTGGTCACAGAGCAATCCTAGCTAAGCCAGAGTCTGGGCTAGAATTAGAGGTGGGCACTTGCAAGCCAGGAATTACCCTTCCACTAACTTCAAAAACAATGGAGGAAGGTGATTTCCCTGAAAGAAATTGGGTACTAATTAGAAAAGGGATGACTAGGAACTCTTGCCTGGAATATCCCATGGATGGAGGAGCCTGGTAGGCTGCAGTCCATGGGGTCACTAAGAGTCAGATACGACTGAGCAACTTCACTTTCACTTACCACTTTCATGCATTGGAGAAGGAAATGGCAACCCACTCCAGTGTTCTTGCCTGGAGAATCCCAGGGACCGGGGAGCCTGGTGGGCTGCCGTCTATGGGGTTGCACAGAGTCGGACACGACTGAAATGACTTAGCAGCAGCAGCAGGAACTTCCTAGTGCAAGCAAGGTAGGCATTTTCCTGTTGCATAGAGGATGAGGAGCAGGAAGGGACCATCAAATTTGGAGGTGAATTAGATCATTATTGTTGCTGATAGATGGGGCAACAAGGAAGTGCCCTCAAAAAACACACAGAAAATGAAATAATATGGCCACATGAGGATTAAACTATAACACGAACACTTGAGGTTTGATCCGTCAGGGATAGACAAAGCTACATGAAGGGGAAAGAGTGCCTTTCAGGCTGGTAAGACAGGACTGAAACCTGATTGAGGGCATTACCTTATCTAAGAAAAGAATGTGTCATTCAGAAGAGATGTTGCCCAGCAGAAAGAAGCAGAGAGACACAAGCCAGAGGAGGGAGTGCTCTGATTAGATGGTATAAACATCCATTTCTCACTGGCAGATGCATTCTTATCCTGGAAGCAGACACACTGGTGTCATTATACATTCCAATCACCAAAGCTGACTACAACATACCCAGTGCTTTGCTGATCAACGATACTTCCTGATAAATTCTACAGGGAAAGAATGTGCAATAGGAAGAGATTGTCCAAAAGTTCTATTTCTTTTTTTTTTTTAAAGAAAGGAAAAAAAATATTGGTTGCATTGGGTCTTAGTTGCAGCTTGGGCTTCTCTCTAGTTGTGGCATGTGGTCTACAAAGCATGTGTGGGCTCGGGAGTCATGGTGTATGGGCTTTAGTTACCCTGTGGTTTGTGGGAACCTAATTTCCCAACCAGGGATGGAACCTGCATCTCCTGCATTGCAAGGCGGATTCTTAGACACGGGGCTACCAGGGATATCTTCCCAAACCAAACTTTAAACAAAGATCAAACAGTGATATAAAGAAAAATTTAAAATTAGAAACTCAAGATGCATACATATAAATGTAGATATAGATGCAGATATGCATGTGGGTTTCCCTGGTAGCTCAGCTGGTAAAGAATCCACCTGCAATGCAGGATACCCTGGTTCGATTCCAGGGTTGGGAAGATCCCCTGGAGAAGGGATAGGCTACCCACTCCAGTATTCATGGGCTTCCCAGCAGCTCAGATAGTAAAGAATCTGCTTGCAAAGAGGAAGACCTGGGTTTGATCCCTGGGTTGGGAAGATCCCCTGGAGGAGGACATGGCAACCTCTCTCCAGTATTCTTGCCTGGAGAATCCCCATGGGTAGAGGAGCCTGGCGGGCTATAGCCCATGGGTTCGCAAAGAGTCAGACAAAACTGAGTGACTAAGCACATGCATGCATATGTGTGTGTGTATAAAATTAACATTTATAAAATGTGTTTAAGGAAGAAAGTAGAATTATTTAATTCTATCACACATTCTATATATATTTCACATGCATAGCAAAATTGACACCAACTCCATTATTTCCTGTTTTCATTTTCTCTTTCTGATTTTCCTTATCTTCATGTTTTGGCTTTGAAGGAAAGTTCAGCTGTTTACCTTCACCACCTCACTCACAGCCCTGAAACCATGTCTACTGCACTCTCACTTTTGGTTCCTGCAGCTCCAGAGCTCTTCTGATTTCTCCTTTCCCAGCAAGAAAACGTTTTTCTCAAGAAGAAGGAGAAAAAGGATCTTTCCATGTTTCTCCCCCACTGAATCTATTCTTTAAGAACTCATCCGTTTCTCTTTTCCCATAAAGATTCCCAAATGGACTCTGTGCTTAGGAAACAAAAAACACTCCTCAAAGTCTCCTCACTTTTAGAAAGAACTATTTCCTCAAATTGAGTAGGCAGAATTTTCCCTTTAATTTAGAATTCTAGCAGAGTAGCAGAGCAAATTCCAAATCTTTTTTAAAGCAGTTTTGTAAAATTAATTTTTTTTATAATTCAGGAGATTACTTATTTATTTAATAGCTGGATCCTCAGAAGGTTGCTCTAAAAATATTTTGAAAAAGTTTTTATGCCCTGCCACCATGGAAAGTTTAAAGTGATAATGACACTTATAATGATTAACTGGACAGTAACTAGAAAGAAAATAGCCCCTTTCCCTACTCTCCTTCTGGACAAACCATGTGAAGATTTTATCAAAATAAGTCTTCTCATTCCTGATGTCCCTCTCCAGGTCTTATTACAGTTATAGCAACATCTACTTCTGTTATCTATCATAGTTGCAACTGTCTATCTATTGACTTAATCCGCAGTGTTTACTGACCTTCTGCTCGGTCAGGCATTGTTTTAGGCACAGAGTTTACAGCAGAAAACAGTGTAGACAAGGTCCCTGCTATCACAGTTTTCTCCTGTTGCGGGAGACAGACAACAAAAAAAATAAATGGAATAATTTTAGTGATAAGAGCTATAAAGAAAATAGAAAATACAACAGGGAAATGTGATAGAAAAAGAATGTGGTAGAGGCCTATCTTAGATATGATGTGTTTAAGTTAGCTATTGCTATGTAACAAGTGACCTCCATGCTTACTGGCTTAAAAATAACGACAGTTTAAATTTTTCACAATTCTTTGGGTTGACTGGGTTAAGCTGAATGATTTTTCTGTTCCACATTCTGTGATGAGATCATTTGCACAACTGCATTCAGCTCGGAGCTCAGATGGCCCCGTCATGTTCGTTATGGCTTCTCACCTTCCCTGGTCTCTCTCCACGTGGGCTCCTTCATGCAACTGTCTAACCCAACCTTAGTTGCTGGCTTCCGGGGTACAAGGATGGAAGCTGCTCTTGGCCTTTTAAACTGTGGGTCCAGAACTAGCACAGTGTCACTTGCACCACATTCTATTGATCAAAGCAAGTCCCCCAGCCATCCACATTCAAAGGAAGGAATGTAAGATGACACCTTCTGATGAAGGAAGCAGTAAAGTGTGCATGATCAGTCGCCCTTCATGTCTGACTCTTTGTGACCCCATGGACTGTAGCCCACCAGGCTATTCTGTACATGGGATTCTCCAGGCAAGAAAACTGGAGTGGGTTGCCATGAGTAGATGCATTCACTTGAGTTTGTGAGCAGACAGTAACTTGTGTATGAAGAAGAAAGAGCCCCATTTTCCAGGCAGATATCTAATGTTTAATCTAATGATTTGATGGATTACACAAACTTCCCAGGGGTATAAGGTAACTTCGAGAGGATATTTGGATATAAGCAATCATAGGGCAACATAAATGAAGATTCTGCATCAGTTCTTCATTTTCAACTCTAGAGCTCCTCTTTCTTATAAGTAAAGGTCTTTCAGGTTGAAGATTCATACCTACAATTCTTTATTTTAGGACAAGTTGATTCTACCCTGCCATCAATTAGGTTTACAATGATGACTAGCCAACATCCAACAATGATTATGTGTCCTCCATGTCAAAACCACCAAGTGAAAAACGAAAGTGCCAATCAACCAGATGTTTCATCTACACCATACCAAGCTATTACTTAGAAAAATCAACATCCCTCATTCCCTTTAATTGTCTTGCCAGAGTATAGGGGAAGCCCTCATCAATGTAAAGGCAAGAAGTCCAGCCTTTTTGTCCAGCCCAGCCAAGGAGATAAAATTAGCCTGTTAATAGATGCTTTCAGTCTTCAGCCAGATGCTGGGGCATTGTAACTGTGATACTATATAAAATATGTGAATTCACATCAGGCACCCTGAAACTCTCTGTCTCTGTGCTCTAATACATCAGACTGCTGCTGCTACTGCTGCTAAGTCACTTCAGTCGTGTCCGACTCTGTGCGACCCCATAGACGGCAGCCCACCAGGCTCCCCCGTCCCTGGGATTCTCCAGGCAAGAACACTGGAGTGGGTTGCCATTTCCTTCTCCAATGCATGAAAGTGAAAAGTGAAAGTGAAGAGGCTCAGTCGTGTCCGACTCTTAGCGACCCCATGAACTGCAGCCTACCAGGCTCCTCCGTCCATGGGATTTTCCAGGCAAGAGTACTGGAGTGGGATGCCATTACCTTCTCCGAATACATCAGACAAATCTTTCTAATACAAATCTTTAAAAAAATTTGTATTTTACTCTTGCTTTGAATTCTATAATACACCAATTACATCTGGGAAGAATTTTAATTTGATATTCAGGATCCTCAGTCTAACTAACATTTCTCTCTTGTCCTCTTGCCCCCCTTATGTCTTACATTTATAGACCAGGGTTTTTCTACCTTGGCACTACTGGCATTGTGGGCCAGAGGACTCTGTCGTGGTGGTCATCCTGTGCACTATAGGATGCTGATCAGCATCCCTGGTCTCTATGCCTTTCCTTTCATGTCAGGCTCTATCCCCCAATGCATGTAGTTCTTCCTCCTTCATAACCTGTTTGTTGGGAAGTGGAGTGGATAATGTCAGTGCAGTTTTTTCCTTTTTACCAGGAGCCAGGAGGGAGAGAGGAGGAAAGAAGAGGCTAAACATGTAAGGGATAGGAGAATGAGTATGGACTGGGGGTGTTAATCATCCCAGTCCCATTGTGTTAAGGGGACAAAGACTGCTTGCTCTTTGTTCTTTTATGCATACATGCTAAGTCACTTCACTTGTGTCTGACTCTTTGAGACCCTATGGACTGCAGACTGCCAGGCTCCTCTGTCCATGGAATTCTCCAGGCAAGGATACTAGAGTGGGTTGCCACTTCCTAACCCAGGGATCAAACTCGTGTCTCCTGCATTAGCAGGCAGATTCTCCAGGCAAGATTACTGGTGTGGGTTACCACGCTCTCCTCCAGGGATCTTTCCAATCCAGGAACGAAATCTGTATCTCCTACACTGGCAGGTGGATTCTTTACCAGTAGCACCCCCTGGGAAGTCCCTTTGTGCTTTTACACCTAATGCAATAGTGTAACATACATGCCACACCATCTACCAACCCTGAGGTGCTTTCATATTCAGTCGTGTCTGACTCTTTGTGACCCCATGGACGATAACCTGCCAGTCTCCTCTGTCCATGGAATTCTCCAGGCAGGAATACTGGAGTGGGTTGCCACTTCCTACTCCAAGGGCTCTTCCTAACCCAGGGATCAAACTCATATGTCTCCTGCATTAGCAGGCGGATTATTTACCACTAAGCCACTTGGAAATCCCATATATCAAATTAGAGTCTCTTATTTGATCCTCTTCAATATCCTAGGAGATAAGGACCATAGTATCCATGTATAGAGAAGAAAACAGGCCCAGGAATTTAATCATTTGCCACAGACAACCCTGGTGATAAAGGAAGAGCTATGACTCAACTCAAAGCAGTCTGTGTCTAAAGAGCCTCTCCTTAACACTCTGTTGAAGTTTGTGTGATTTAAAAGATATTATCTTTAAGATGATTTGCTTTGGTTTCATTTTCCTGTTATTAAGAGATGGATCACATGGGAGAAAAAGCCAGCTGAATTCCCATCTTCCCTGTGTATTTCAATTCCAGGGCTTTCATTTGCCTTTAATGGCTTTCTCAGGTCCTTCTCTTGAGAGTGAGACCTTCCAGGCCTGAGCTCAGCCCAAACATAAAACTTTGGGAAAGGACTTAGGAAAGTCTGGTCAGCTGTTTCTGTAGGTGGAGAGGGGCTGGGGAGGGATAAGATAGAAAGTTCCTTCTCTTCCATCCCCCAAATATCTTAGTGTTAGAACTTTCAAATTAGCATATGGTCACACTTTTATGGGAAAGTCCAGAATTAGTTAAAAAGACTTGAATCCTCATCCCCTTCTTGAGCAAAGCCATGAGCATGAAGTACCCTGCTTATCACATAGTTGGTGAACTAGTGACAGATAAGCTGAAGATGCTTTGCACGGAAAGCTCATCAGCCATAGTCACTTTGGGGTAATCATTGGGCTTCTCCTCTTCATTCTTCCTTCGACCTTCTCCTAAACAGAGTCTTCTCCAAATTTGCTATTCTTTTCTATACAGCTCCCTTATTCATGATGAATTTATGCAAAGATCCAACCCAGGGTTTGGATTCATTCATTCAGATATAATTGTTGAATTCCTATGAAGTACTAGATATAGTACTTATAATTTTATGTGTGTTATTTCATGCATGTTATTCATGAATAAATGAAATATCATCATCACTGATGCATGTAAAAGGAACCCAAGCTGTGGTCAGGATAAGTAATCTGTCTTTAGACATTTGTGTTGTGAGTGCAGAACTGAGATTCAAGCTAGAGGTTTGTCGGTTTGCAAAGCCCATGATTTTAACCACTGTGAATAGCTGCTTCCTGGTAATAAGGTAAAGTGAGGAGACCCTGGTTCTCATGTTACAGAAGGAGGGGTTGGAGGAATTGGGTCTATGGAGCCTGACTAAAGGAGCTGCCAGGTCTTTGATTAACTTGAAGTAGAAAAGGGATAAATGAGTCTGTGAGTCTCTGAGTGGTAGAAATCCCACTGGGAGAGATTTCAGTTCAAAATACGAAAGGACTTTCTAAGAGTTGGAACTCTCTGACAATTGAATGCATTCCTCCAGAGACAAGGGAGCACCCTATAATTCAAGCAGTGCAAGTCAGGGCTGGGCTGTCAGATTAAGGCAGCTGAGGACTGACCAGGTGAGCGGGATAAGCTCGGCCTCCCTGGGTCATGATTCTGTGATGTCTTGGCCTTAATACCTTGAGCTTATGTGACCCGGAATAACATTTCTTCACTTGTTTATACTTCAGATTCTCCATTTGTGAAGATTGTTTCTATCTCTGATATTCTCAGATTATGTAGCTCTCGGACAAAAACTATGATAGGGATGCAAATACAAGTACAGTTTTATTACTATTTTAGCCTGACAGAGGTTAACATAATGTTGAAATCTGGGGTTTCATGATCAGGTTGGTTGGCTCAGTCCTGAAAGCTTGAGCCTGAAGTCAAGGTCTTCTCCTGCCAATCTTCTCTAACATTTCTTTCTCACTTAAATCTAAAGTTTGTTTTATGTAGCTCAGTGTATATGCAGATGACACCACCCTTATGGCAGAAAGTGAAGAGGAACTAAAAAGCCTCTTGATGAAAGTGAAAGAGGAGAGTGAAAAAGTTGGCTTAAAGTTCAACATTCAGAAAATGAAGATCATGGCATCTGGTCCCATCACTTCATGGGAAATAGATGGGGAAACAGTGGGAACAGTGTCAGACTTTATTTTTCTGGGCTCCAAAATCACTGCAGATGGTGACTGCAGCCATGAAATTAAAAGACGCTTACTCCTTGGAAGGAAAGTTATGACCAATCTAGATAGCATATTCAAAAGCAGAGACATTACTTTGCCAACAAAGGTCCGTCCAGTCAAGGCTATGGTTTTTCCTGTGGTCATGTATGGATGTGAGAGTTGGACTGTGAAGAAAGCTGAGCACTGAAGAATTGATGCTTTTGAAGTGTGGTGTTGGAAAAGACTCTTGAGAGTCCCTTGGACTGCAAGGAGATCCAACCAGTCCATTCTGAAGGAGATCAGCCCTGGGATTTCTTTGGAGGGAATGATGCTAAAGCTGAAACTCCAGTACTTTGGCCACCTCCTGCGAAGAGTTGACTCATTTGAAAAGACTCTGATGCTGGGAGGGATTGGGGGCAGGAGGAGAAGGGGACGACAGAGGATGAGATGGCTGGATGGCATCACCGGCTCGATGGGCATGGGTCTGGGTGAACTCCGGGAGTTGGTGATGGACAGGGAGGCCTGGTGTGCTGCGATTCATGGGGTCGCGAACAGTCGGACATGACTGAGTGACTGAATTGAACTGAACTGAACTGTATCACTGAGGAAGAACTGTCTCCAAATACTCCTGAACTCTTGATTTAAAGACTGCCTGATCCCTTCACAGTTAGCACTTCTGTAGAGGGTAGGATGGGTCAGGTCAGGAGAGGCTGGTAGCCAGAGAGAGGACTCTGGCAAGAGTGCAGATCAGGGAGGAGGCCAGAAGAAGGGTTGGCATAGGTATCTGGTGATGCTCTAGAAAGGTCATGGAACAGTTTACAGGCAAGACTTGTGAAGGACTGTTGCAAAGTTTACCTGCGTTAAATAAATGTGATACACTCAAAATAGTGTGCTAGGTATATAATAAGTGTAAAAACATTGTCTATTGCTTTATTTTTATTATTATCATTATTATTACAACTATTATGCTCTAAATCTAGTAAAGCAATTGCACATAGTAGGTATTCAACAAATGCTTGTTGAATGAACAGAAAAATGAGTGAATAAGTCCTTTGAAAAATAGTGAATGGTAAGCAAAGTGGTGGCTTCATGTTTTGGTTATGGTCATATTTTTACAGAGGAAATGGGAGAACCCTGCAAAGCCAAACATACCGTTAATATTATGTCATGATTGTGAACTGTCTTGTGAACTGTCAGTCCAGATTTTTCACTGTGATTCTTTTTATGGCAAAACTCTTGGAAATTAGAGAGGCTATGGAAAATGTGATTATGGGATAAGTATTTATCATTAATATGGCCTTTGCCAATTTCTAGGCCTGAATGAGTTTTTGTTTGAGCCAAACAGTTAAAAATTGTTCTATTTCCGAAGTTTCCCAAGTGAACACAATGCCTCTAATTAGAAACAAAATGCTGCTTATTTATTTCTTAGATTTATTGCTAAGTATATGCACAGATTAGTGTTCACTGGGCCAAACTATCTGCTTTTACACTGAACAGGGTGAAGATCCAAGTCTTCTCTGAGCGTGTGCTGCAAGGATCACCACGCCCTCTCCTGAATCTTGTGCATCTGAGCCAGCGCCTCTTCCTTTGCAGTCCAGGTAGAGACTGCACAGGGGAGAAGCAGGCAAGGTAGAGAATTACTCAGTGCAGAAATTTACACTTCAGGAGGTCTGTCAAGCTACATGCAAATGTCCCCAAGTTCTCTTAGTGAAGCCCACACATGTCTGAGCTGACACAAGGTTTGGATCCAATCTACCAGCTCTGGCAAACTCATGACTTGGAGACTATAGAGTACTGCCAGGCAGTCAAGTTCAGGAAATCATACAGCCAGAGCATGGGGTTACATAAAGAAGAACATGCTGTCACCCTAATCCTTTCCATAGTGAGATCACCACAAATGAGTTCTGGCCTTAGTCTTATATGTCTGAAAACTGGACTTTTCAGGGTACCCAGGACCAAATATGTAGGTAGTGCTCAATAAATGGGCTTCTCAGGTAGCTCAGTGGTAAAGAATCTACCTGCTATGGCAGGAGACAAAAGAGATGTGGGTTCAACCCCTCTGTTAGGAAGATCCCCTGGAGGAGAAAATGGCAAACTACTCTAGTATTTTTTGCCTGGAAAATGCCATGGACATAGGAACCTGGTGGGCTACAGTCGATGGGGTTGCAAAGAGTTGGACACTGAACGACTGAGAGTGCACATTCAATAAATATTAGGAATTACTGTTCTTATTCTCTCTCACTTTGTAGCCCTGTTGCCAAGCTTTGAGAGCTCTTTTACCGTAGCTGCCCATGTATCGCAATCCCTGAGTTTCTTTCATGTGCATCACCCCCACACTCAAGGCAGAAAGCAAAAGCACTGTTAACACTTGAAAGGAAGGGTAAGCAAGTTACTAACTGTTATTTCCTGTTGTAGCTTTCACTCCCTTGTCCCAAATGAGGAGTGTTTGTGAAATAAACACATATGTGCATAGGAGTTTCTCTTATATGAATGGAAACAAACATGGGTATGGCTTCTGAGATGCCTAGAATGGGGAGGTCAGTACATATGACACACACATACAGCATCTAAGGCTTATTTGAAATACATTTTTTTCATTTTAACCTAAGAATACACAAGGTGTCCCCTTTTTTTTTAATTGGAGTATAGTTGCTTTACAATGTTGTGTTAGTTTCTGCTGTACAACAAAGTAAATCATCTATCAGGTCAGTTCAGTAGCTCAGTCATGTCCAACTCTCTGTGACCCCATGGACTGCAGCACACCAGGCTTCCCTGTCCATCACCAACTCCTGGAGCCTACTCAAACTCCTGTCCATTGCATTGGTGATGTCATCCAGCCATCTCATCCTCTGTCATCCCTTTTTCCTCCCACCTTCAATCTTTCCCAGCATCAGGATCTTTTCCAATGAGTCGGTTCTTTGAATCAGGTGGCTGAAGTATTGGAGTTTCAGCTTCAGCATCAGTCCTTCCAATGAATATTCAGGACTGATTTCCTTTAGGATTGACTGGTTTGATCTCCTTTAAGTCCAAAGGACTCTCAAGAGTCTTCTCCAACACCACAGTTCAAAAGCATCAATTCCTCAGCGCCAAGCTTTCTTTATAGTCCAACTCTCATATCCATACATGACTACTGGAAAAACCATAGGTTTGACTAGCTAGACCTTTGCTGGCAAAGTAATGTCTCTGCTTTTTAATGTACTGTCTAGGTTGGTCATAGTATTTCTTCCAAGGAGCAAGTGTCTTTTAATTTGATGGCTGCAGTCACCATCTGCAGTGATTTTGGAGCCCCCCAAAATAAAGCCTCTCACTGTTTCCATTTTTTCCCCATCTATTTGCCATGAAGTGATGGGACCAGATGCCAGGATCTTAGTTTTCTGAATGTCAAGTTTTAAGCCAACTTTTTCACTCTCCTCTTTCACTTTCATCAAGAGGCTCTTTATTTTTTCTTTGCTTTCTGCCATCAAGGTGGTGTCATCTGTGCATCTGAGGTTATTGATATTTCTCCCAGCTATCTTGATTCCAGCCTGTGCTTCATCCAGTCTGGCATTTCACATGATGTACTCTGCATAGAAGTTAAATAAGCAGGGTGACAATATACAGCCTTGCCATACTCCTTTCCTGATTTGGATCCAGTCTGTTGTTCCATGTCCAGTTCTAACTGTTGCTTCCTGACCTGCATACAGATTTCTCAGGAGACAGGTCAGGCGGTCTGGTATTCCCATCTCTTGAAGAATTTTCCACAGTTTGTTGCTATCCACACAGTCAAAGGCTTTGGCATAGTCAATAAAGCAGATGTTTTTCTGGAACTCTCTTGCTTTTTTAATGATCCAGCAGATGTTGGCAATTTGATCTCTGGTTCCTCTGCCTTTTCTAAATCCAGGTTGAACATCCTAAAAGATGACGCTGTGAAAGTGCTGCACTCAATATGCCAGCAAATCTGGAAAACTCAGCAGTGGCCACAGGACTGGAAAAGGTCAGTTTTCATTCCAGTCCCAAAGAAAGGCAATGCCAAAGAATGTTCAAACTACCGTACAACTGCACTCATCTCACACGCTAGCAAAGTAATGCTCAAAATTCTCCAAGCCAGGTTTCAACAGTACTTTAATTAGCCATACGTATACATACATTCCCTCTCTTTTGTATTGCCTTCCCATTTAGGTCACCACAGAGCATTGAGTTCCCCCATACCACAGGGTAGTGTTCACTGTACTGTATAGCCAGTTCTCATTAGTTATCTATTTTACATGTAATAGCGTATATATGCCAATCCCAATATCTCAATTCATTCATCAACAGATGAATGGATAAAGAAGATGTAGGGACTTCCTGATGGCTCAGTTGGTAAAGAAACCACCTGCAATACAGGAGACCCTGGTTCAATTCCTGGGTTGGAAAGATCAACTGGACAAAGGATAGGCTACCCACTCCAGTATTCTTGGGCTTCCCTGGTGGCTCAGCTGGTAAAGAATCCTCCTGAAATGTGGGAGACCTGAGTTCAATCCCTGGATTGGAAAGATTCCCTGGAGAAGGGAACAGCTACCCACTCCAGTATTCTGGCTTGGAGAATTCCAAGGACTATACAGTCCATGGGATTGCAAAGAGTCGTACAACTGAGTGACTTTCACTCAGACTCAGATTCAGTGCATATATACAATGGAATATTACTCGGCCATAAAAAGGAATGAAATTGTATCATTTGCAGAGATGTGGATGGACCTAGAGACTGTCATACAGAGTGAAGTCAGAAAGAGAAAAGTAAATATTGCATATTAATGCATATATGTGGAATCTAGAAAAATGCTATACATGAACCTATTTGTAAAGGTATCCCTTTTAAAGAGGGGTCTTTCATGAGCTTCTCATGGCAAGACTTACTTTTGCTCAGTATTATAGTAAGTCTTCTCCACACTTTGGTTTATCAAATCCAAGAACACTGCAAACTACATGCCACAATTCCCACTGTACAGCAGAGGAAATTGAGGCTCCTAGAAGTTAAATGTTTTGCTTATGTTCTACAGCTACTAAATTGCAGAGTCATGATGTGAATCAGAATTCTGCCTCTACTTCCCATGCTCCTAATAACAAAAGGAGAGAGAGAGATGGAGAGCAAAGGAAGCAACAGGAACGAGCTTGGCTAAAGCCAGGAGGAGGGGAAACCAGGGCAGCAGATAACTGACACTTGAAGGGTAAGCAAAAATATACCTCAGAGCAGAGCGAACCCACTAGGTTTTCTGCCCTTTATAATTTCATCTGTAGTGGAATCATGTGGAAAATGTTAGTGGTTGACTCAGTGGGACTGCCAGCAAAGGATACATTTTGAAAGTTGTGCAGAGCACCCGCATTTAGGGCTGAGCAAAGATCAAAGCAAAAAAAAAAAAAGATGTTCAGGAAACACATTTCCTTAACTCCTGCAGCAGGAAACTTTTCACAACTGGAAAACGCAAGCCATCACTGCCAGCCCCAAAGCATGGAGGCTTTACCTCATTAATCACAGCTGTCAGGTACCACTCTGTAAACAGCAAGCTATTGATATATAAAATGTCTTGTTTTTCGTGGAAAAGAAAAAAAGAAGATGGTCAAATGTACAAGCCATCCAAGTAAATGCTATTTAAGTCAAAATAGGATGCTCTGTGCCCTTATCAAATACAAGGCAATGCAATATTCTGAGGTCATCCAAAAGCCTCAAGAGAAAAGAATCAGAGGAAGGCAGTGCTAAAATCAAGCCCAAAGTGGGAGGGAGAGAAAAAATGGAGTCAGGAGCCGGGAAATAGGACCAATGCAGAAGAAGTTCGCAAATAATGACACACATTCTTATGGGACAAAAACAATAATGAGATGTATTGGGAGAATCAAGGTCATTTCCTGCCATTTTTACCAAAACCACCTTGGACCAAGCTTTCTTCATCTGCCATCAGCATGACCTTGTAGCAACCAAGTGGCTTTCCTGCTTCCATTCTTACTGCCCTGTATATAATCTTTTTTGTGTAAGTCAGATAATACCATTCTTCCCCTTAGACTTCCAAGTTCCAACTCTTTGTGACCCATGGACTATACAGTCCATGGGATTCTCCAGGCCAGAATACTAGAGTGGGTAGCCTTTCCCTATTCCAGGGGATCTTCCCAACCCAGGGATCAAACTGGGCATCAAACTTCCCAACTTAGGCATTGCACATGGATTCTTTAGCAGCTGAGCCACAAGAGAAGTACAATTGAAATTTGAATACTATTTAAATGGAAATTTGATAATTGAAATGAATTATATCCAATATTATTAATATTTCAATAGTATATATCTTATATTAATTAATACCTAAATATATCCTCTCCTTAGACTTCCAGTGCATTAAAATTATAATAACACTCAAATTTCCTAAGATAACCATTTAGTTCTTATATTACCTAGCCTCAGTTCTCATCTCTGACCCAGTTTTTAATTTCCTCTGATTTACTCTGCTATAATTCCACTGGCTTCCTCCCTCCCCCTCCATCTTCTCAAATTTATAAAATTATCTCTGCTTGAAGGGTTTTGTAGGAATACTCTTTTCTTGTAATATTTACATTCTTGGCCTTCTACTCAAAATCTAAGGCTCAGTTCAAATAACCTCTACTTACTCAGATCTTCCTTAGTCATCTTAACCAAAATACTATATACAGTTCACTGTTTAACATTTATATGTATATATTGCATATATATGTATTTATTTTATTTATACATATATTTGCATTTAGTTTATTTATCTCTTCCCTCAACAAAGAGGTCCTAATGAATTCATTATATCTGCATATGTAAATATAAGATCAAGAAGGGCACAGATTTTATCTGATTGCTGTATCCTCAATAGCACCAAATACATTGTAGGCATCCAATAATTGTATTTTGAGTGAATGAATAGATGAGTGAAAGGCAGTCCTGCAGGCTAAGTGGTGCCTGCATCAGGAGTTTTTATATCTGGATTCATCCTGACTGCATAACATTTCTGGCTATGAATACTGGGCTACCATTTCCAAATGGTGAACCACCATAACTTGTCCGGGGCAATTCAGCATCTATAACTTGGGTGAAGAGAGAATGTGCTAATACTTGTGGAAGTGCTTGGCAAACATCCTATTTAGCAAGAAGCTAGGTGTTCTTAGGGAGAGAACCACAGGTGACACAAGTGTAAGGAGAGACTTTGGGGTTGTTTAGTCACTAAATCGTGTCTGACTCTTCTGCGACCCCCATGGACTGTAGCCCGCCAGGCTCCTCTGTTCAAGGGACTTCCCAGGCAAGAATAATGGAGTGGGTTGCCATTTCCTTCTTCAGGGGTTCTTCCCCTTCTCCAATCTCTTCCCAGGGATTGAACCCACATCTCCTGCAATAGCAGGCGGATTCTTTACCAATGAGCCTCCTGGGAAGCCCCAGGGAGATACTTGGCCCAGCATAAAATCAAGCAGAGAAAAAAGTTCTTTGAGAAAATTGGGTTTGCCTTTTTCAATTAAGGAAATCATAAAAGGAAAATGTTCATTTCACAGACCACATGTCATAGATCCTGGAAGAGGCTGAGAGTTAAGAAGTCATGTGTCCAGTCTCCTGCCTCCAGAAAGGAAAAGCCTCATTAGTGGTTAGGATGGCAGCAGAGGAATCAGATTGCCTGCGTTTGAATCTTGACTCCACTCCTGTCTAGCTGTAAGACCTTAACCTCTTGGTGCCTCAGTGTCGTTATCCAGAAAGTTCAGAAACTATAACATCCACCTGAAATGTTATATAAAATAATGTATGGAAAACACTTTGAGCTGTGCCTGTTCAATTATCTTCATTTTGCAAACAAAGAGACTGAATTTCAGGACATTTAAGGGACTTCTTCAAAGGTGCACAACTAATACACGATGGGGCTAGACGTGAGTCCAAAACTTCTACCTCCCAAGTGCTGTGGACAGAGTGAAACATTTTAAAAGCATTTATGCAATTGAGCATATTTAACACCTGAACTCGGAGAAGGCGATGGCACCCCACTCCAGTACTCTTGCCTGGAAAATCCCATGGACAGAGGAGCCTGGTAGGCTGCAGTCCATTGGGTCGCTAAGTGTCGGACATGACTGACCGACTTCCCTTCCACTTTTCACTTTCATGCATTGGAGAAGGAAACGGCAACCCAACTCCAGTGTTCTTGCCTGGAGAATCCCAGGGACGGGGGAGCCTGGTGGGCTGCCGTCTATGGGATCGCACAGAGTCGGACATGACTGTAGTGACTTAGCAGCAGCAACACCTGAACTAGACATTGGCCACAAAGTAATGTATTATTCTGATATCATTTTTTTCTAAAAATATACCTAGATATATGTGAAAAATACTAAAAGAATGCAAACCAAAATGCAAATCTTGGGTGTATGGAAGGGGGAGTTTGAGAATTATAAACAATCCTATTTTCTTTGTGTTTGCTGTTTGCCCTGCTATTAGAATGCAGCAGGTATGGCCTATATAACTAGAAAAAAAGTTATTTAAAAAGCAAAGTAATAATAATAATAACATAAATTATTAAATAAAATTAACAAAGTAAGTTAAATAAATTAATTTAAATTAAATCAAATAAATAAAAATAGCATATCTCTTGAATGTGTGATTATATAAAATTCTTATCTTATTTACACTGTTTGACATTTTCCAGACTATTCTAGTTTATACTTTCATTGAGCTTTCACAGAACCTTGTACATGTGCTAATGTCCTGTGTGCCACACTCAAATTCTCTTTTAGGCGTCAGTTTCCTTAAATGTCTATATACAAGTTGTCCGTCTTTATCTGCAGTTGATTGGTTTCCAGGGCCCTTGTGGATACTCAAATCCAGGGATATTCAAGTCCCTTATATATAATGGCTTATTATTTGCATATAGCCTATGCATATTCTCCCATATACTTTAAATCATCTCTAAATTATTTATAATGTCTGCATGTGTGCTCAGTCATGTCTGACTCTTTGGGGCCCTATGAACTGTAGCCTACCAGGCTCCTCTATCCACGGAATTTTCCTGGCAAGAATGCTGGAGTGGCCTGGGGATCTTCCTGACCCAGGAATTGAACTCATGTCTCTTGTGTCTCCTGCATTGGCAGGTGGATTCTTTACACGAGGATGTGTGTTCCATCCCTCGTCAGGAAGATCCCCTGGAGTAGCAAGTGGCAACCCACTTCAGTATTATTTCCTGGAAAATTCCATGGACAGAAGAGCCTGGTGGGCTACGGTCCATGGGGTTGCAGAGTCGGACATGACTGAGCATACACTCACCTGCTATATTACTTATAATCTCTGCTACTGCTAAGTGACTTCAGTCGTGTCCGACTCTGTGCGACCCCATAGACGGCAGCCCACCAGGCTCCCCCGTCCCTGGGATTCTCCAGGCAAGAACACTGGAGTGGGTTGCCATTTCCTCTCTAATACAATGTAAATGCTATGGAAATAGTTGCCAGTGTATTACTTTTGCTTTTTCCTTCTTGGAACTTTTTGGAATTTTTATTTTTTCCTTTTTGAATATTTTCACTCTGAGATTGGTTGAATCCATGGATGTAGAACCCACAAACTCAGAAGGCTGAGTATACTATTTCTATCCTAGTTACCTCATATGGTTGCATTTTGACAATGTCTGATGAATAACATATCCTTGAGGATTCTGACTCTGGAAATAGTACTCCTAAGGACCACCCTGATTCCAAAATTATGAAGATGATTTGAAAAATCTCCTTCTCTATACTGGTGAATGACTGTTCGTATTTCTGTATTCTATTTCTTTTTTTGTGTGTGTGTTTCCTTACATTAGCTTTATTTATTTACTTTTTAACTTTACAATATTGTATTGGTTTTGCCATACATCAACAAGACTTTTTATGTCTCCAGTTATTTTTCCTTTTATATTAAAACATTTATAAAGCACATTCAACATTCATATTTCACACTCAAGTATTCTTCTTTATCAAGAAGATTTTAATAACCATCCCCTGAAAAATATCCCAAGGAAATTCTAGCATACACTTTGGGGACATTTCATATCTTTAGTGCTTTTCATGGACACTTTTATTACTTGTTAAAATAGTTTATGATTGAAGTTTCAAGGCTTCTCTCAGAAACTTTTGAGTCTGTTTCCTTAGAAAAATTGTAAATGAGAGTTTAAAAGGCAATGAAAGTGCATAAACTATAGGAGAGCCTCTCCATGTGCCATGCATAGCACACCCACACCTGCCAGCTTCTCTGAGTGTGGTTTTGGTTACTGCAGAGGCTAACACAACCTGGCGTCCTTAATTGGCAGACTCTATCTATGGAGCCCCTCAAAGTAGGATAAGCTAGTGTCCACAAGGTGAAATTGGAAGTGTGAAGTTGAGTGGTATTGAACAATGCCTCAGAGAAGGTATCAGTGAGAAATTCTGTTACCAGAGTCAGTTTCTGACTGATAGAACTTGGCATCTGAACTGCCTTAGGCTCTAGGCTGACTGACTTGGAGAGGACACCATATGGAATAGACAAATGGTGGCCCCGGTGGATTTTTGCCCTCCATATTCTTCTTTTATTTGATCATATATTCCACTAGATAATCATCAGCTTAAGAAGTGAGAACGTAGTGAAGTAAATAAGACATCACAGTTTTAACTTTGGAAAAATTACCTAGGCTTTCTGGGCCTCAGTTATAATCATAATAATAAACAGTGTAATAGCAGCAACTAACATTTACTGAGGATTCACTCTGTGTCAGGTACTATTCTAAGCTCTTGGCATATATTAATTCCTTTCATATAATATTTTCCTCACACAGTTTGTTGTCAGAATTAAGGGAGTACCCAAGCAAAGTTCTTAGCACAGGCCCTAACCAATAATGCTAAAATGAGTTCTCCAAGAAAGCTAGCTATTTTGTTTAATGATAATAATAATAATAAATTCCTCCTACTCCAAATAAAACTCTAAGAGGTTTTTTAAGCTTTCAGTTAGATGGTGTCTCAACTCTTTGTAATATCTCAGTATTACTTACAACCTAACTAGTGCCTGACACATATTGAGTGATCAACAAATATTTATTAAAGAAAGATTAACCTACATTGTACGAATGTTCTTATAAGTACATTCCTCAGGAAAGAAAGTACACAGTTTTATTCAGATTTTTAAGATATTTCATGATCTGAACAATAAGGCACAACTACTTAAAAAAAAAAGAAAAAGAATTCTGTCACTGTGTAATAAAGTCTTAATAAGAATAACAAGGAAGCAGAGAGGGAAGATTTGTGTGGGGCTGGCTCCCTATCCTAATTTGGAAATTCTCTGTAATGCCAGCCTCTGTGTTGGTAGTCCAGGACGGCTTACTCTCCCCACCTGGAAATTTCTATTTGACCTCTGGGGTCATTTACATAAGACTCTATGAGATTACTGGCTATATGTCTAGCCTTGAATGGATGAGTCAATGTTAAACAATTTAATTCTGGTTTTGTAGGAATCATAGAATGTCAGCACTGGAAAGAACTTCAGCCATCTTCTATTCTGAGGTTTTCAAATTTGTAGCAGATGGGTTACTACTCGCCTACTTGCACGCATGCAAGACCTCTAATTGGGGACAGCAATCTTTGCAACTGTGTTATTTAAATCCTTTTTAATATACTATTATTCTATGAAGCCATTAACAATTGGTTGAAATTAACATCATGAGGAAAGCAGTTTTCCATCCATGTCATGAGTCTAATATCTTCCTATTACAGCTGGGAAAATTGAGAAGATGACATTTAATACGTCTGGGGATTAAAGGTGATTACCCTGAAGTGAGTGATATGAGGCTTTGAGATAGCAAGGGTTGTGACCATAAACTACAATCATTTGAGTACTGAATATAATCTCTTTTGCCTCTGCTGTTATCTTTTTTTCTCATCTTTCATAGAATAAAGACTGAAACTCTCTTAAAAAATCATTTACCTATTTCTCACATACCCTTGGTGGTTAAAAGCAGAGCCTTGGGTGATGAAAAGAAATAATAAATGATTGTATGAAGTATTGTTCCATATTTTGTTCATTTTTATTTTAAACAATGAAAGAGTTATGCAAAGCCACAGGCCTCAGGTCACTCTATCTCATTTCTCAGCATCCTTGAAAAAAGCATTGTGGGAAAATCCCATACTTAAATCTAGGAGACTTGGAGCTGTTGGAACTAACTGAGGGTTGGTCACCTTCTGAATCTGAGTTTCCCTGATTGTCATAGGAGGACATTGGACACTTCAGAGGAATAGAAAACTGGATTCCTCATGCATGGGAGAGAAAAGGAGACTTTTCATCCATGTTGAAAAGGAGATAATGAATACTTATTTCTTAGTGTGTGTGTGCCCGCGTGTGTGTGGATCTGTGCAGATATGCACATATTTAAGGCGAGGATGAAGACTGGCTGGGGAATGATATGAAATAAAGTGCATTTCCACTTTTAAAATTATTAATGAAATAATGTAGACCTGTCTTCAAAATTAGCAAACATTACTGTAGTTCCTACAACTTAGAATGGAGCTCTCTCCCTCTGCATTCCAAGGGCGTATAAGCTCTGAGCCTCACCATAAACTTTTTTTCAGTTGATTCTATGCAAAAACACTAGAGAAAATTGGAGTTTTAGGCAGACCAGCAGAGATCAAGTTTTGACACAGTCTAGATTTTTTGTTTCCTTTTGAGGATGGTAAGGGCGGCCAGGGAAGGGAGGATTGCTAAATATGCAGCGATCCTCTGCCTGCTTTATCATATACTCTAAGTAAACTGGCTTAAATCCCAGCCTTTCTTTCCTTTTGCATTGGCTCCTCTTTGCAATATGAAAGTTACGAATATGAATTAGAAAATAAGCAAGTATTATATGAGAACATATTTATTGGCTGAATAATAAAACTTAGTTAAGGAGTTATGAGAATTAGAATTCCCTCTACTCGAAGTACAAGTTTTCAATAAGCAAACAGAAGCAAAACCCCCAAATTAGAAAAAATACACTGGTAACCTAAATCCCAGGCTTTTGGAGGTGTGTCAAGACGATCTACCTACTTCTTTGTAATGGACTGCCATGCTGATGACACACGCATACAGTGAGAGACATGGCAAATTGGCAGATCACAGGAGTTCATGACCACCACAAAGGTTAGGCTTCTTACATGTGGCTCCTTTAACTTAAACACATACCCACAGAGGCACCGCAGACATCTCCCTGCAAAAGATGATTTGCATATAGTTTCTAGCCAATAATCTTTTAAAAAACACCCCCAAAATCCAAAAGAAAAAAGAAGACAAAGAAAAACAAAACCGTGGAGACCATGGTTAATAAATAAGAAGGAAAAGGAGAAGAAACAAGCTTCCATCCTCTGGCAGGCATGCTGAGCAGCACCTCTGACCTCATCTGAAAAACAGGCAATGTTGACAGCTTTCAGAGCCCAGGAGAGAAGGCTGAAAGGAGCTGTGCACAAGCTCCCTGGGCATCTTCACTTAATCTCCAGGATGGGGAACTTTAATCAGTCCTTACTGCATAAACTGTGTCCTTTTAGATGTGGCTGAAACAGGTGTCTCTGCAGAGTCTATAAAGCCCTTCTGGGAAAGGCAGGAGGCATGGCTTTAAATTGTCCTTTCCAGGTGACAAACCAGTAACAATCACATAAATAGTGTACAAAACTAAAACCACTCAACTCTCACTTTTTTCCATTTTCAGGATCATTCTCCGAGTGCAAATCAGGTTATAAAAAATAGTAGGTATAAGGGGAAAGTTAGCCCTGGCTCTGTCCCCCATCCTCCACCAGGAGGACTGACTTGATGCCCTCTCCCGGGCAGTTTGCCCCTTCACCTACACTTTAAGATAATCGTTCTTCAGCCGACCTAGTCGGGTCCCATGGCTCCTGATGGTGAGGGCCAGCAGCTCATATTTGTCCCTGAGCCCCACGGAGATGTCCAGCGTTTCCTTCAGCAGGGACCTGGTGTGGACCAGCATCCCCAAGAAGTCCTCGTTGAGCCTGCTCTCTTGCCGGCTGTCTTGCTCCTGGCCCTGCTTAAACTTGCTTTCCAGCTCAGTGAGGGACTTGTCCGAATTGGAGTAGGCATCCCCGATCTGGTGGGACTCCCGCCGCAGGTACTTGCCATAGCTCTCCTCCCCGTCCAGGTCGTAGGAGATGCTCTTACTGATGCCCTCCAGCACGCGCCCCGCGTCCTCCACCTGGCGGCCCAACACGGTGAACTCCTCCCGCAGGGTGAGGCTTAGCAGAGTGCTGGCCGAGCTCCCCTCCCCCTGGGAGCAGCGCCGGTGGTCACTCACCCTGAAGAGCAGCTGGCACTTCTCGGGGTCGTCGTTCTCCTCGTAGTCCCCGTCCGGCACAAAGTAGTGGTGCAGGGTCCCATTGGACATCTCTGGGTAGAGAGGACCGTCGAAATAGCCCTGACACAGGTGGCAGAGAAAACCCATCCAGAGAAACTTCAGGAACACCATCCTGGATATTCAGGATGACCAGGGACCCCTGGAGAAGACTTTTCGCCCAGACGCAAGGAAGGGGAGGGGGTCCCCCTGGGAGTCAGTGCCTCCCTGCAACGGCGTCAGCCTCAGTCCCAGTCGCCTTGCTGCACCCTGACCCCCCCTCCCCAGCTGGCTTCATGTGGCTGCGCAGCAGAGCCTGGGTAGCCCACCCCGCAGCCAGCAGCCCAGGATGCACCCTCGCTCTGAGCTCCTGCGCTCGCTCTGGTGGTTGGAACTCAGCCGGCTGTTTCCTGGCAGGATGCCGGCACGATGGGGAACCCCTCCTCCAGGGTTCTGGCTGGATGCTGGCTGGCTCCGTTGCCCCACTCTGGCTCTCCGAGGTCCCTCTTGCTCCTTGGGAAATGGAGCCTGTAGCTGGAGAGAAAGGCTCTTGCCCTCTGATACGATTTCTACTCCTGGACTGGGTGGGAATGCGGAGATTTTCCTTTGGCTAATGATATCCTGAGGATCTTTCTGCTCTCAAATTACAGCTGGTTTCGTCACTTGGAAGCCAGGGAACAAGTTTGGAAAGAAACCTCTCACCAGGTCTCTGCTATTAAAGGTACAGGGTCTCTTTTTGAGGATTGGCAGGGAGACCCTGGAAAACAGAATTTAAACTGAAGGAACAAATGGGAAGAGGATTAGCTGAATTCCCATAACAGAAAGGCTGTTTAACTATTAACTATTGGGAGGAAGGGTAATTACCCTGGAGAAATGCCCCGTCACAATTTTACATAAGTGTCAGTTAGATTGGATTCTGTGAGTATGTCCTATTTTTATCACTAAAAAGTTTATGACTTTGAAGACAAATTTGCAATGTATGAAAGGCAGTTTTGTTTGGAAATGGTTAATTAAAATGTGCAATAACAATACTTTGGAAGGAACAAGAATATACAAAACTGATTAATGTGTTGTTGCTAGTATGTATAGGAACAAAAGCTGAGAAATGGACTTTTGCCAGTTTAGCAAGTCAGTGGACAACTGAAATAATTGTTTAATTTCATGAAAGCCCATCCTTGCTAAGCTCCTTCCTTGCATCTTTAACCTAACACCTTTACAGCTATTGCCTCTTTTGGGACATTTAAAATTTTTTTGAAAAATAGGGGATTGGTACTGTTATCCTCATTTTCTGTATGGAGAATCCAAGGGATAGAAGATTAAACAAATTATTTATTGTCACAAAGATTACAGTTGAACCAGGCAGCACTCAGTAAGTCACTGGGTCTTTTAATTTAAGGGGGGGAAAAAAGTGTTTGTTTCACCCAGCCATTTTAGTTTTTGATTTATGAATTGCTTAGCAAATTGCTATCCTTAAGGATATCCTTAAGCAAATTGCTATCTCATTTGTTCATCACACATTTATTGAACATTTGTCATATGCCAGAATCTATTTTAGGTACTATAGAAAGAGCAGTGAGCAAAAATAAAGAGAAATCCTTGCCTTCCTGGAGCCCTACATTCTGGAACACAGAAAGAAAATTAACACAAATAAATAAGATTATATGTTGAACAGAGTTGTGAAGGAAAAGACAGGGAAAGAGTAGGAAGACAGGCAGCATCCCTGTTTCTATGGTTATGTCCTCTTTCTGCCTTGAAATGTAACTGAAACACTCATGTGATTTGCCTGTGTTTATACTTATCTTCCTCTCAAAGTCATAACGCACTGGTATCAGTACCACAAAGTCCTTCCTGCTATCACGTTCAATGACCTAAACCACCCTGGCTACACGATGAGAAGTCTGGTTAAGTAACTGGATATTTATCCATGTGATGTCATATGCATAGATTATGAGGAGCATATTGACCACACATTTTAATTTTTATCCAGATATCTGGCATCATGAAAACAGAGACCAAATGAGTTTCCTCAGTGTTTATGCTAACTAAAGACTATGACTTATTTTCATTGTGTTTCAGCAGAAAACACCAACCGTCTCCAGTTGAGAGACTGGACTCTTGGACCCAAGAGCCATATTGCTTAATTTCGTTTCCCTTGGCACATTGACAAATGACAGCAGATGGATTCAAATGGATTCTTGGCTTGGCCAAGAAAAGGAAGAGGAATTTACTCTGATTCACTTCACTTCTTGCACAATCTCTTCTCTGACTTACTAACCACTTAAACTAAATAAACCTATTTTAAGCACTTACTATACTTGTCCCCTACTATGTGCAGGGCACAGAGTTAGCTACAGATACACAGGGTCTGCAATAAAAAGTTCACACATATATACACACAAAGTGTTTGTTTTTTCCTGCAGTTTCCTCATTTAAAAGACAAACCCCATGTCACAAATTTGGAAGGAATGAATCTTTTTCGTGCAAGTAGCTCAAAGTCCAATTTAATCGGACTAAAGGCAAAAGGAATTCCTTGACTTATTGAAGGTTTAAGCTTCAGTTCAGTTCAGTTAAGTCGCTCAGTTGTGTCTGACTCTTGTGACCCCAGGGACCACAGCACACCAGGCATTCCTGTCCATCACCAACTCCCTCAATTTACTCAAACTCATGTTCATTCCGTCAGTGATGCCATCCAACCATCTCATCTTCTGTCATCCCCTTCTCCTCCTGCTTTCAGTCTTTCCCAGCATCAGGGTCTTTTCAAATGAGTCAGCTCTTCACATCAGGTGGCCAAATTATTGGAGTTTTATCTTCAACATCAGTCCTTCAAATGAACACTCAGGATTGATCTCCTTTAGGATGGACTGGTTGAATCTCCTTGCAGTCCAAGAGACTCTCAAGATCTTCTCCAACACCACAGTTCAAAAGCATCATTTCTTCGCCCTCAGCTTTCTTTATAGTCCAACTGTCATATCCATACATGACTGCTGGAAAAACCATAGCCTTGACTAGATGGACCTTTGCTGGCAAAGTAATGTCTCTGCTTTTTAATATGCTGTCTAGGTTGGTCATAACTTTCCTTCCAAGGAGTAAGTGTCTTTTAATTTCATGGCTGCAATCACCATCTGCAGTGATTTTGGAGCCCAGAAAAATGAGGTCTGTCACTGTTTCCACTGTTTCCCTGTTGAGGTCCTTTAATGGACCAGAACATGGTGGTCCAGAGTTGACCAATAAGAAAATAAAGGAGAGAGAAAGAGGCTGATATTCCTTGTTTTACATCAGTTCAGTTCAGTCGCTCAGTCGTGTCTGACTCTTGCGACCCCATGAATCGCAGCACGCCAGGCCTCCCTGTCCATCACCAACTCCCGGAGTTCACCCAGACTCACGGCCATCGAGTCAGTGATACCATCCAGCCATCTCATCCTCTGTCATCCCCTTATCCTCCCATCCCCAATCCCTCCCAGCATCAGAGTCTTTTCCAATGAGTCAACTCTTCGTAGGAGGTGGCCAAAGTACTGGAGTTGCAGCTTTAGCGTCATTCCTTCCAAAGAAATCCCAGGGCTGATCTCCTTCAGAATTGACTGGTTGGACCTCCTTGCAGTACAAAGGACTTTCAAGAGTCTTCTCCAACACCACAGTTCAAAAGCATCAATTCTTCGGTGCTCAGCCTTCTTCACAGTCCAACTCTCACATCCATACATGACCACAGGAAAAACCATAGCCTTGACTAGACGGACCTTTGTTGGCAAAGTAATGTCTCTGTTTTTGAATATGCTATCTAGGTTGGTCATAATTTTCCTTCCAAGGAGTAAGCGTCTTTTAATTTCAAGGCTGCAGTCACCATCTGCAGTGATTTTGGAGCCCAAAAAATAACGTCTGACACTGTTTCCACTGTTTCCCCATCTATTTCCCATGAAGTGATGGGACCGGACGCCATGATCTTCGTTTTCTGAATGTTGAGCTTTGGGGTCGCTAGGAGTCAGACACGACTGAGCGACTACACTTTCACTTTTCACTTTTATGCATTGGAGAGGGAAATGGCAACCCACTCCAGTGTTCTTGCCTGGAGAATCCCAGGGATGGGGGAGCCTGGTTGGCTGCTGTCTTTGGGGTCGCACAGAGTCAGACACGACTGAAGTAACTTAGCAGCAGCAAGACAACTTTTTCACTCTCCACATGCACCTTCATCAAGAGGCTTTTTAGTTTCTCTTCACTTTCTGCCATAAGGATGGTGTCATCTGCATATCTGAGGTTATTGATATTTCTCCCAGCAATCTTGATTCCAGCTTGTGTTTCTTCCAGTCCAGTGTTTCTCATGATGTACTCTGCATAGAAGTTAAATAAGCAGGGTGACAATATACAGCCTTGATGTACTCCTTTTCCTACTTGGAACCAGTCTGTTGTTCCATGTCCAGTTCTAACTGTTGCTTCCTGACCTGCATACAGATTTCTCAAAAGGCAGGTCAGGTGGTTTGGTATTCCCATCTCTTTCAGAATTTTCCACAGTTTATTGTGATCCACACAGTAAAAGGCTTTAGCATAGTCAATAAAGCAGAAATAAATGTTTTTCTGGAACTCTCTCGCTTTTTCCATGATCCAGCAGATGTTGGCAATTTGATCTCTGTTTCCTCTGCCTTTTCTAAAACCAGCTTGAACATCAGGAAGTTCACGGTTCACATATTGCTGAAGCCTGGCCTGGAGAATTTTGAGCATTACTTTACTAGCGTGTGAGATGAATGCAATTGTGTGGTAGTTTGAGCTTTCTTTGGCATTGCCTTTCTTTGGGATTGGAATGAAAACTGACCTTTTCCAGTCCTGTGGCCACTGCGGAGTTTTCCAAATTTGCTGGCATATTGAGTGCAACACTTTCACAGCATCTTCTTTCAGGATTTGAAATAGCTCAACTGGAATTCCATCACCTCCACTAGCTTTGTTCGTAGTGATGCTTTCTAAGGCCCACTTGACTTCACATTCCAGGATGTCTGGCTCTAGGTGAGTGATCACACCATCGTGATTATCTGGGTCATGAAGGTCTTTTTTGTACAGTTCTTCTGTGTATTCTTGCCATCTCTTCTTAATATCTTCTGCTTCTTTTAGGTCCATACCATTTCTGTCCTTTATTGAGCCCATCTTTGCATGAAATGTTCCCTTGATATCTCTAATTTTCCTGAAGAGATCTCTAGTCTTTCCCATTCTGTTGTTTTCCTCTATTTCTTTATATTGGTCACTGAGGAAGGCTTTCTTTTTTCTCCTTGCTATTCTTTGGAACTCTGCATTCAGATGCTTATATCTTTCCTTTTCTCCTTTGCTTTTCACTTCCCTTCTTTTCACAGCTGTTTGTAAGGCCTCCCCAGACAGCCATTTTGCTTTTTTGCATTTCTTTTCCATGGGGATGGTCTTGATCCCTGTCTCCTGTACAATGTCACAAACCTCATTCCATAGTTCATCAGGCATTCTATCTATCAGATCTAGTCCCTTAAATCTATTTCTCACTTCCACTGTATAATCATAAGGGATTCAATTTAGGTCATACAGAATGGTCTAGTGGCTTTCCCTACTTTCTTCAATTTAAGTCTGAATTTGGCAATAAGGAGTTCATGATCTGAGCCACAGTCAGCTCCTGATCTTGTTTTTGCTGACTGTGTAGAACTTCTCCATCTTTGGCTGCAAAGAATATAATCAATCTGATTTTGGTGTTAACCATCTGGTGATGTCCATGTGTAGAGTCTTCTCTTGTGTTGTTGGAAGAGGGTGTTTGTTATGACCAGTGCATTTTCTTGGCAAAACTCTATTAAATAGTCTTTGCCCTGCTTCATTGCATATTCCAAGGCCAAATTTGCCTGCTACTCCAGGTGTTTCTTGACTTCCTACTTTTGCATTCCAGTCCCCTATAATGAAAAGGACATCTTTTTTGGGTGTTAGTTCTAAAAGGTCTTGTAGGTCTTCATAGAACTGTTCAACTTCAGTTTCTTCAGCGTTACTGGTTGGGGCATAGACTTGGATTACTGTGATATTGAATGGTTTGCCTTGGAAATGAACAAAGATCATTCTGTCATTTTTGAGATTGCATCCAAGTACCGCATTTTGGACTCTTTTGTTGACCATGATGGCCACTCCATTTCTTCTGAGGGATTCCAGCCCGGAATAGTAGATATAATGGTCATCTGAGTTAAATTCACCCCTTCCAGCCCATTTTAATTTGCTGATTCCTGGAATGTCGACATTCACTCTTGCCATCTCTTGTTTGACCACTTCCAATTTGCCTTGATTCATGGACCTGACATTCCAGGTTTCTATGCAATATTGCTCTTTACAGCATTGGACCAGACCTTGCTTCTATCACCAGTCACATCCACAGCTGGGTATTGTTTTTGCTTTGGCTCCATCCCTTCATTCTTTCTGGGGTTATTTCTCCACTGATCTCCAGTAGCATATTGGGCACCTACTGACCTGGGGAGTTCCTCTTTCAGTATCCTATCATTTTGCTTTTCATACTGTTCATGGGGTTCTCAAAGCAAGAATACTGAAGTGGTTTGCCATTCCCTTCTCCAGTGGACCACAGTCTGTCAGATCTCTCCACCATGACCCGCCCATCTTGGGTTGCCCCATGGGCATGGCTTAGTTTCATTGAGTTAGACAAGGCTGTGGTCCTAGTGTGATTAGATTGACTAGTTTTCTGTGAGTATGGTTTCAGTGTGTCTGCCCTCTGATGCCCTCTTGCAACACTTACCATCTCTCTTGGGTTTCTCTTACCTTGGGCGTGGGGTATCTCTTCATGGCTGCTCCAGCAAAGCGCAGCTGCTGCTCCTTACCTTGGACGAGATATCTCCTCACCGCCATCCTTCTTGACCTTCAACGTGGGATAGCTCCTCTAGGCCCTCCTGCGCCCGTGCAGCCACAGCTCCTTGGTTTACATAGAAAGCCAATAAAGCCCCTGGCACGGGGCTTGCTCTGTTCACAAGGGCCTCAGGCACCCTCTTGATGGGGTGAAGGCACAAAGCCTGGGCAGGAAAGTGAAGCCAGAGGACTTCTGTGCTCCAGGGGATCAGCCTGAAAGAGAGAGAGAGAGGGAAAGCAAGACACGGGGACCAAAGCTCTGATGGAGCAAAGGTGTTTTAATCAGCATGGTGTGGGCATATATACTGTAGCTATTCTCAGCAAAGATAAAGATTAAAATTCCAGACTTACAAAACATAGGCAATCCATATTAAAGAGAGAGAGAGAGTTGTACATAATCACTTTTACTATATGGTTCACAAGAAGGAAGAGGGTACTTATCACCGTATAGAAAAACTAACAAAGGAAATGCCTGGATCCCTCAGCCCCAGGAGATGCTTGCCTCTCCTCTTAATTCCTGAATATTTGGGAATTAATTAGGAACAGAGGATTCCTGACAGATCCAAAACAGCACACAGGAAGCCTGCTGTTAAATGCTTCCTGACAATTCCCCTATTTTATTATATTTATAAAATGAAATTTGATTTGTATCCAGTTGTAGGCACTATGATTAAAATGAATCAAGAGTAACACAAAATTGAAATAATCTGGAAGCTAGTCCAGCCATGGGACCTTCTTCCCAGGGTCATTGGATATTTACTGGTAACTACAAATGACTCCGAGATTGAAGAATCAAAAGGGAATCATTTCTTAAACAGATAGAGGAATTAAGACAAGTATATAGTTTACAATTAATACAAGTTAATCACGATGATGTGATCACTGACCTAGAGCCAGACATCCGGGAATGTGAAGTCAAGTGGGCCTTAGAAAGCATCACTACGAACAAAGCTAGTGGAGGTGATGGAATTCCAGTTGAGCTATTTCAAATCCCGAAAGATGACGCTGTGAAAGTGTTGCACTCAATATGCCAGCAAATTTGGAAAACTCAGCAGTGGCCACAGCACTGGAAAAGGTCAGTTTTCATTCCAATCCCAAAGAAAGGCAATGCCAAAGAATGCTCAAACTACCACACAACTGCACTCATCTCACATGCTAGTAAAGTAATGCTCAAAATTCTCCAGGCCAGGCTTCAGCAATACGTGAACTGTGAACTTCCTGATGTTCATGCTGGTTTTAGAAAAGGCAGAGGAACCAGAGATCAAATTGCCAACATCTGCTGGATCATGGAAAAAAACAAGAGAGTTCCAGAAAAACATCTATTTCTGCTTTATTGACTATGCCAAAGCCTTTGACTGTGTGGATCACAATAAACTGGAAAATTCTGAAAGAGATGGGAATACCAGACCACCTGACCTGCCTCTTGAGAAATTTGTATGCAGGTCAGGAAGCAACAGTTAGAACTGGACATAGAAAAACAGACTGGTTCCAAGTAGGAAAAGGAGTACATCAAGGCTGTATATTGTCACCCTGCTTATTTAACTTCTTAGCAGAGTACATCATGAGAAATGCTGGACTGGAAGAAACACAAGCTGGCATCAAGATTGCTGGGAGAAATATCAATAACCTCAGATATGCAGATGACACCATCCTTATGGCAGAAAGTGAAGAGGAACTAAAAAGCCTCTTGATGAAAGTGAAAGAAGAGAGTGAAAAAGTTGGCTTAAAGCTCAACATTCAAAAAACGAAGATCATGGCATCCGGTCCCATCACTTCATGGGAAATAGATGGGGAAACAGTGGAAACAGTGTCAGACTTTACTTTTATGGGCTCCAAAATCACTGCGGATGGTGATTGCAGCCATGAAATTAAAAGATGCTTACTCCTTGGAAGGAAAGTTATGACCAACCTAGATAGCATATTCAAAAACAGAGACATTACTTTGCCAACAAAGGTCCGTCTAGTCAAGGCTATGGTTTTTCCTGTGGTCATGTATGGATGTGAGAGTTGGACTGTGAAGAAGGCTGAGCGCTGAAGAATTGATGCTTTTGATCTGTGGTGTTGGAGAAGACTCTTGAGAGTCCCTTGGACTGCAAGGAGATCCAACCAGTCAATTCTGAAGGCGATCAGCCCTGGGTGTTCTTTGGAAGGACTGATGCTAAAGCTGAAACTCCAGTACTTTGGTCACCTTATGCGAAGAGTTGACTCATTGGAAAAGACTCTGATGATGGGAGGGATTGGGGGCAGGAGGAGAAGGGGACAACAGAGGATGAGATGGCTGGATGGCATCACTGAGTCGATGGACGTGGGTCTGGGTCAACTCCGGGAGTTGGTAATGGACAGGGAGGCCTGGCGTGCTGCGATTCATGGGGTCGCAAAGAGTCGGACACGACTGAGCGACCGAACTGAACTGAACAGAACATAAAGTCTTATTGTAAATTTCCTATGGCTATCACAAAAGGAAGTGGGACATAGGCTGTATAAAATATGACTGATTATAGAAATAGTTACTATGACCACGACTGGTCCCTGTAAAATGTCTGGTCCAAGTTACAAGTTTTTGGGTCTCGCAGCCCCAGTGTCCCATTGTTTAGACCCACTCTGTTTATCGAGGATGATTCGAGGAGGAGGAGGGGGTGTCATTCTGCCATCAAGCCAGCCAAGAAGTCCTTTGTCATGGTAATGTTTCATTAGTAACCTTTTACATAATGATTTTTGTTCTTTCCCTAACTCTTTCCCTAGAGTTTCAGTAGTGTAAACATGGTTCATAGTAAATGACCCAAGCAGTGTCTGAAGGTCTTCTTTTGGAGGTGGGACGAAAACTCAAGTTTGTCGGCTGACGTTTATGCGTAGTTTCCCTGGGCCCCTGCACAAGGGAAGGACTCCATATCCTAAAGAACTGTTAAATAGTTTTCTCTCCTCCCCAGGGTGTGAGGGCCCTTTAATGTACTAGGGAGAAGGCATATGTATGAGTCGTTAGTTGAAACGATTGGTCCTCTCTCTGTCCGTTCGACCACCTGTAATAGAGGAGGGTTGGGTACTAGTCCGAGCTCAGGAGGAGGGAGGTACAGGCCAAAAGACTGAGCATTGCCAGGAGAATGTATTCAGGACTCCGAGGCAATCCCTGTTGAGAGACCAAATTTTCAGCTCAGTTAGTAAGGGTTTTTGTTTGTCCACAAGTTGGGAGAGCATAGGGGTGATGCTGCCGAGGGTGGTGCTTCCTGGAGATCTTTAGAACCGCCATGGCCTGTATTGGAATTTCTTCCTCCTGGCGTCCTTGTTGTCCCATCTCCATTTTGAAGGCCGGGGGCCCCCTTGGGTCGAATCTTCCGAAGAGGAAGCCATGTGAGTTCGTTGGATCCATCTGGGGAAATAGAAGCAAACCCCTTTCCCTGTAAGATTAGTTTCCCAGATTTCCACTGTTTCATTAACTTGTCTTGGTACCAAATGGGCAGAGGAAGAGAAGTGTCCTTCAATTCCTTGAAATGCCTTTCTGCTCTCGTTAAGATATCTTCCTCTGGTAAGTTTAAAAAATTTAAAACAAATAAAGCTGTATTTACAATAGTTGTAGGTTTAGAAAATATCTTATGTTGGAATCTAGTAAAGTCTGCTTTAGGTAATGAAGACAGTAGTATTCCTGTGTATTCCCCCTTTTTAAATTTTTTTATTTGCAACTTTAGTGTGTGATGTGCTCGTTCGACTGTGCCTTGTGCCTGTGGATTATAAGGAATACCTGTAATATATTTAATAGAAAAAGATAGTAAAAATTGTTTAAAGTGTCTAGAAATATAGGCAGGGCCATTGTCTGTTTTTAAAGAACTAGGAAGTTCCCATTACAGCAAAACAAGCTAATAAGTGAGTTATAATGTGTTGTGTGGCCTCACCACGAAGAGGTGTGGCCCAAATAAAAGAAGAATTAGTGTCGATACAGACATGCAAGAAAGAAGATGGAGAGAGTTCAGGGCAATGAGTTACATCCATTTGCCATAGTTCATTAGGTTGCAAACCACGAGGATTAATACCTTGTGCAATGGGTTGAAGATGCAGGGGTCTACAAGTACAGCAATTATTAATAATTTCTTTAGCCTGGTGGTATGGGATTTTCCATAGCAGGTGTAGGGAGCCAGCATTGTTATGCAACAGAACATGCTGTTCCTCTGGAGTAGCAAAGGAAACCAGTTTATCAGCTTGCTCATTACTATAAGTCATCGTGCCAGAAGACAAGAATGTGCTCGAATATGTGTAATATAAATGGGAGAATTGCAGTTTCTAACAACAGATTGTAGTTTGAAAAAGAGTTGTTGAATAATAGGTTGATTGGAGTTTATGGTGGAGGTTTCTATATTTTTTAATACAAAAACAGAATATATAGAGTCAGAGACTATATCAATGCAGTAAGGATGTAGGCAAATAACTTGAATAGAACATATAATTCATTTTGTTGAGCAGAATGAAATTTAGTATAAAAGACTTTATATTCCTTAATAGACCAGAATGAAGCTTTGGCGTTTTTAGTCCCATCTATATAAAAAACCTTGGCCTGTGGTATAGGCTGTGAGCTGATAATGAGAGAAATAATAAATTCAGTATTTTTGAAGAAATTCCACAGCTTACCAGAAGGATAATGAAATGAAATTTCTCCAAAATATTCCAGCAAAGCTCTTTGGAAATTGGTAGAAGTTTGTAAAGCGTTCTCAAATTGAGATTTATTGATAGGTATTACAATTTTATGAGGATCGGAGCCAATTAGAGTTTTAGTCCTATTTCTTCCAATGATAATGATTATAGCAATTAAATCAAGGTAAGGTGTAAGTGAATTTATTCCCCTAAAACAGGTATAGATCCATTCTACTGAGTGTTCTTGTTGGGCAAGAAGTCCTGTGGGAGAATGAGGATAGGGGAGTATAAACAATTCTAGAGGTAAATCTATTTTGATGCGAGTAAGAAATTGTTTTTGTAATTTATTTTGCACCAAATAGAGTTCCTCTTGTGCCTCTTGAGAAAGTGAACGAGGGCTATTTAAATCAGGATCTCCTTTTAAAGTATTAAATAGGTTATTCAGTTGATAATTAGCAATGCCTAAAGAAGGAGATCAGCCCTGGGATTTCTTTGGAAGGAATGATGCTAAGGCTGAAACTCCAGTACTTTGGCCACCTCATGTGAGGAATTGACTCATTGGAAAAGACTCTGATGCTGGGAGGGACTGGGGGCAGGAGGAGAAGGGGACGACAGAGGATGAGATAGCTGGATGGCATCACTGACTTGATGGATGTGAGTCTGAGTGAACTCTGGGAGTTGGTGATGGACGGGGAGGCCTGGCGTGCTGTGATTCATGGGGTCGCAAAGAGTCAGACCCGACTGACTGACTGAACTTAACTGACTGAACTTAACTGACTGAAAGAAGGTCTAATCAATTAATATCACCTAAGAGCTTTTGAAAATCATTTAAGGTTGATAACTTATCAGCATTAGTTGGGGAGTAATACGTAGTCTATTAACAACAAACCCCAAGTAATGGTAAGGTGTAGAGGTTTGAATTTTTTTCAGGGGCAATGATTAATCCAGAGTTTTTTAAGCATAGTTGAGCTATATCAAACATGTGTTGAGTTTCTAAGATAGATGGAGCCGAAAACAATATATCATCCATATAGTGAATAACAAGAAAGTTAGGAAACTGCTTTCTCACAGGCTCAAGGGCTTTGGCTACGTAATACTGACACGTGGTGGGAGAATTCACCATCCCTTGTGGTGGTACAGTCCACTGGTACTGTTTATGAGGTCCAATATGATTAGGATAAGGGAGAGAAAAAGCAAATCTCTCTCGGTCTAAAGGGTGTAAAAGTATATTTAAAAAGCCATCTTGTAAATCAACAATAATAATATGCCAATTTTGAGGAATAGTGATAGGTGATGGGATTCCTGGTTGTAATGCACCCATAGGTTTCATAGATGCATTAACTTTTCTAAGGTCTGTTAGGAGACACAATTTGTTAGATTTCTTTTTTTATGACAAAAATAGGAGAGTTGCAAGGAGAACAAGATCCTTCAATATGTTTTAATTCTAGTTGTGTGTCTATAAGTTCCTTAGCTGCCTGTAATTTCTCTTTCATGAGGGCGCCACTGCTCTGTCCAAATAGGCTCGTCATTCTTCCAAGTTATTTTAATAATTGTATTGTTTGTTAAATGAGCAGTGGCCCCTAGGGAAAATGTGGAATGTATATATGAGTTTGCCATTGCATAAGTCCCTTCCTATTAGATTAAGGGGTGCATCTATCACATAAAGTTTTAATGTTGCAATTTGGCCTTCTGGTCCCTCACATGGATGAATTTGAGTACTCTGATCAACCTCTTGTACTTTGGTTTGAGAAATCCCTGCAATTTGGCAAGAAATTTTTTGTATAGGCCAGGATTTGGGCCATAAATGTTTGGAAATAATAGTAATATCAGATCCAGTGTCGAGGAGATAAGTAAATCTTTTACCATTAATTTTGATATTTATAGTCGGTTGGGTGAATTCAGATACTAATGATGTCCAAAAGGACTACTTTTGATCTGTACTGCCAAATCCACCCTTCTGTACATCATTAGAGGAGTTAATAGAAATATAAGGTAAAAGGAGTAATTAAGCAATTTTATCCACCCCTTTAGAATTGCCATAAAATCTGAGATGATGTCATAATTTGAATTTCTCCTTTATAATCTGAATCAATTATTTCAGGCTGAACAGTAATTCCTTTAGAAGTCAAACTAGATCTGCCAAGTAAAAGACCGAAGGTTTGTGGGGGCAGGGGTCCAAAAACTCTGGTAGGTATTCTAGAGGGGACTGCCTGGGGTAAAGGAGAAAGTCATTTAGGGCTGGTATATTGACGGCAGCACTGAAATGATGGGAAGTGATGGGACCGGATGCCATGATCTTCGTTTTCTGAATGTTGAGCTTTAAGCCAACTTTTTCACTCTCCTCTTTCACTTTCATCAAGAAGCACTTTAATTCTTCTTCAATTTCTGCCATCAGGGTGGTGTCATCTGCATATCTGAGGTTATTGATATTTCTCCCAGCAATCTTGATTCCAGCTGTGCTTCATCTAACCCACTGTTTTTCATGATGTACTCTGCATATAAGTTAAATAAGCAGGGTGACAATATACAGCCTTGACGTACTCCTTTTCCTATTTGGAACCCGTCTGTTGTTCCATGTCCAGTTCTAACTGTTACTTCCTGACCTGTATACAGATTTCTCAAAAGGCAGGTCAGGTGGTCTCATATTCCCAGCTCTCTCAGAATTTTCCACAGTTTATTGTGATCCACACAGTCAAAGGCTTTGGCATAATCAATAAAGCAGAAATAGATGTTTTTCTGAAACTCTTTTGCTTTTTTGATGATCCAGTGGAAGTTGGCAATTTGATCTCCGGTTCCTCTGCTTTTTCTAAAACCAGCTTGAACATCTGGAAATTCATGGTTCACATATTGCTGAAGCCTGGCTTGGAAAATTTAGAGCATTACTTTACTAGCGTGTGAGATGAGTGCAATTGTGCAGTAGTTTGAGCATTCTTTGGCATTGCCTCTCTTTGGGATTGGAATGAAAACTGACCTTTTCCAGTCCTGTGGCTGCTGCTCAGTTTTCCAAATTCGCTGGCATATTGAGTGCAGCACTTTCACAGCATCATCTTTTAGGATGTGAAACAACTCAACTGGAATTCCATCACCTCCACTAGCTTTGTTCGTAGTGATGCTTTCTAAGGCCCACTTGATTTCACATTCCAGGATGTTTGGCTGTAGGTGAGTGATCTCACCATCATGATTATCTGGGTCGTGAAGATCTTTTTTGTACAGTTCTTCAGTGTATTTTTGCCACCTCTTCTTTTTTTTTTTTTTTTAGCTTTCATGGATTTTATTCTTTTTGTAAAGATTCAGATTCAGCATTGAGTTAAGATGAGTTAACCACTCATTGCTTCTGGGGTAACATTCAGTTTTCTTTCTTTTTTTTAAAATGTTATTTTATTTTTAAACTTTACAATATTGTATTAGTTTTGCCACCTCTTCTTAATATCTTCTGTTTCTGTTAGGTCCATGCCATTTCTGTCCTTTATCGATCCCATCTTTGCATGAAATGTTCCCTTGGTATCTCTAATTTTCTTGAAGAGATCTCTAGTCTTTCCCATTCTGTTGTTTTCCCTCTATTTCTTTGCATTGGTCACTGAGGAAGGCTTTCTTATTTCTTCTTGCTATTCTTTGGAACTCTGCATTCAGATGCTTATATCTTTCCTTTTCTCCTTTGCTTTTCACTTCCCTTCTTTTCACAGCTATTTGTAAGGCCTCCTCAGATAGCAATTTTGCCTTTTTGCATTTTTTTTCCTTGGGGATGGTCTTGATCACTGTCTCCTGTACAATGTCATGAACCTCCATCCATATTTCACCAGGCACTCTATCTATCAGATCTAGTCCCTTAAATCTATTTCTCACTTCCACTGTATAACCGTAAGGGATTTGATTTAGGTCATACCTGAATAGTCTAGTGGTTTTCCCTACTTTCTTCAATTTAAGTCTGAATTTGGCAATAAGGAGTTCATGATCTGAGCCACAGTCAGCTCCTGGCCTTGTTTTTGCTGACTGTATAGAGCTTCTCCGTCTTTGGCTGCAAATAATATAATCAATTTGATTTCCGTGTTGGCCATCTGATGATGTCCATGTGTAGAGTCTTCTCTTGTGTTGTTGGAAGAGGTTGCTTGTTATGACCAGTGCGTTCTCTTGGGAAAACTCTATTCGTCTTTGTCCTTCTTCATTCTGTACACTGAGGCCAAATTTGCCTGTTACTCCAGGTGTTTCTTGACTTCCTACTTTTCATTCCAGTCCCCTATAATGAAAATGACATCTTTTTTGTGTGTTAGCTCTAAAAGGTCTTGTAGGTATTCATAGAACCATTCAACTTCAGCTTCTTCAGCGATACTGGTTGGGGCAACAGTGGAATCTGAGGTTGACTGTGATATTGAATGGATTGCCTGGGAAATGAACAGAAATCATTCTGTCATTTTTGAGATTGCATCCAAGTACTGCATTTCAGATTCTTTTGTTTACTATGAGTGCTACTTCATTTCTTCTAAGGGATTCTTGCCCACAGTAGTAGATATAATGGTCACCTGAGTTAAATTCACCCATTCCAGTCCATTTTAGTTCCCTGATTCCTAAAATGTCGATGTTCCCTCTTGCTATCTCTTGTTTGACCACTTCTAATTTGCCTTGATTCATGGACCTAACATTCCAGGTTCCTCTGCAATATTGTTCTTTGCAGCATCAGATCTTGCTTCTATCACCAGTCACATTCTTTTTAACTTAGGTCTGTCCAGAATCTAGTTTTTCTCTCAGCATGTTTTAATTTTAGTTCCTCAGTCTATAGTCATTCTTGGGCAGTCTCTTTAATTTGTGGTTCCAAGATGGCTACCAGCATCTTCTGGGGTTACAGACTTCCTTGTTCACATTTAGCAGGAATAGCAGATTAGATTTCCTGGTAGCTCAAATGCAGGTCCTTCAGGTCAACCTCAGATTCCACTCTTGACCTGATATAGATCTTTAATCCATTCTTGAATGAGGCTGATCATAGTCAGAGGTTTGGGATAAGCCACTGGGCTTAAGACAATAAGGAGCCAATTCTGTGGCTGATGGTAAGGTACCAGGCAAAGGATATGGCTGGGAAACAGGCACCTGCATAGGAAGGGGACAACATGAGAATAGATTCTGGTCAAGTATCTGCAGATATTCCCCCTTCCCCTGCTTTTGTCTTCAGTACTCACTTCTGAAAGACACTGGCACCCCGTTGCAATGGTGTGCTGATTAGTGTTTAACACCTGGCTTGAGGGGAGAAAGGAGACCCCTTTCTACCATTTGCTGATTTCAGTGGGGCAAATACTGTTACCATATCCAGTGCCACTGAATGCAGATTTAGGAAGATGTACAATGAAACGTCATTGTATAGTATTCTTATCATCTACATATATTTGACACAGATAATCACAAAGGCATGGAATGCAGTCAAATAATCAAGAAATGATGAATCTTACTTATGCATTCCCTTTATCTTAGTATAATTTATTTAGTTGTAAGTTTAAATAACAAATTTTAATAAAGACAATAGATGTTTAACAACTGAATTGAAAAATTCCCGAAAACCTAACAATTAGCTCTCATGAGCCAGTGCTAGCCAGCAATAGCCCACTGCAACTTCTTGCATTAAACTCTTCATTTTATTCATTTTTAAAAAGCACTTGTTCACACATTCTTTGTTTATGCACAGTTCCATCTTGGACTGCTCTTCTAGGTTCAGAGCTAAGGTGGGCTTCTGAGAATAGGTCTAAAATAAATGGAGCCAGATCAGATCAGATCAGTTGCTCAGTCGGGTCCGACTCTGCGACCCCATGAATTGGAGCACGCTAGGCCTCCCTGCCCATCACCAACTCCCGGAGTTCACCCAGACCCACGCCCATCGAGTCAGTGATGCCATCCAGCCATCTCATCCTCTGTCGTCCCCTTCTCCTCTTGCCCCCAATCCCTCCCAGCATCAGAGTCTTTTCCAGTGAGTCAACTCTTCGCATGAGGTGGCCAAAGTACTGGAGTTTCAGCTTTAGCATCATTCCTTCCAAAGAAATCCCAGGGCTGATCTCCTTCAGAATGGACTGGTTGGATCTCCTTGCAGTCCAAGGGACTCTCAAGAGTTTTCTCCAACACCACAGTTCAAAAGCATCAATTCTTTGGCGCTCAGCCTTCTTCACAGTCCAACTCTCACATCCATACATGACCACAGGAAAAACCATAGCCTTGACTAGATGAACCTTTGTTGGCAAAGTAATGTCTTTGCTTTTGAATATGCTATCTAGGTTGGTCATAACTTTCTTTCCAAGGAGTAAGCGTCTTTTAATTTCATGGCTGCAATCACCATCCGCAGTGATTTTGGAGCCCCCAAAAATAAAGTCTGACACTTTCCACTGTTTCCCCATCTATTTGTCATGAAGTGATGGGACCGGATGCCATGATCTTCGTTTTCTGAATGTTGAGCTTTAAGCCAAGTTTTTCACTCTCCACTTTCACTTTCATCAAGAGGCTTTTTAGTTCCTCTTCACTTTCTGCCATAAGGGTGGTGTCATCTGCATATCTGAGGTTATTGATATTTCTCCCAGCAATCTTGATGCCAGCTTGTGTTTCTTCCAGTCCAGCATTTCTCATGATGTACTCTGCATAGAAGTTAAATAAACAGGGTGACAATATACAGCCTTGACGTACTCCTTTTCCTATTTGGAACCAGTCTGTTGTTCCATGTCCAGTTTTAACTGTTGCTTCCTGACCTGCATACAAATTTCTCAAGAGGCAGATCAGGTGGTCTGGTATTCCTATCTCTTTCAGAATTTTCCACAGTTTATTGTGATCCACACAGTCAAAGGCTTTGGCATAGTCAATAAAGCAGAAATAGATGTTTTTCTGGAACTCTCTTGCTTTTTCCATGATCCAGCAGATGTTGGCAATTTGATCTCTGGTTCCTCTGCCTTTTCTAAAACCAGCTTGAATATCAGGAAGTTCACAATTCACATATTGCTGAAGTCAGAGGAAACATCTAAACACAGACATGCCATGCAGAGGACTTTGAAGAGTAAAATCAAGAAGCACTATCTGCTGAAAGGGACAGAGATTGAGCTTAAGACTGAAAATTAGAGACAAAGTTGAAGGACAGGAACTGTGTAAATTCAAGAATAAAGGAGGACCTCTGGGGTGGAACCAGAGGTTCTGATAACTCAGACGTTAAAGAATCTACCTGCAATGCGGGAGACCTGGGTTCTATCCCTGGGTCAATCTTTAGGGGAAGATTTCCCCAAAGAAGGGAATGGCTACCCACCCAAGTATTCTTGCCTGGAGAAGTCCATGGACAGAGGAGCCTGGCAGGCTACAGTCCATAGGGTCACAGCAACTAACATTTTCACTTTCTGGGACAGGGACCAGAGTTATGTAGATGTCATGTAGACAAGCACTGCTTTCCAATACGAGCTGCTTATATGCAATTCTTGTTATGCAGTGCCAGCAGGGTAGGATAACTTAAAATTTGCTTATCCTTTATTCTTTTCAGTGCACTTTAAAATCTTGTTCCTTTGGTATAGTTCCCACTCCAGAGAGAGTTACTGAGTTGCTGAGACCAGGAATTCAAGTTGTCACCATAAGCCTAAACATTTGTAAGATTTCTTAAGCTCTGTGACTTCCCTTTGACAGGCTTTTTTTTTTTTTTTTTTGGTGTGATCCTCTGACTGTTTCTGATTATGATAATGGTAGAACTTTTATAGAAAATGGGCTTCTATGCATTAAATATAGGAAAGTTTGGGGAGATTAGGTTCCCCTATATAGTCTTTTAGACTATATTTGGATTGCAACCCACAAGGAGCCTCTGGGAAGTGAAGGCTCCAACGTCCTCCCAAAACCGTCAAGCAAAGAAAGTGAAAGTGAGTCACTCAGTCTTGTCCAACTCTTTGGAACTCCATGGACTGTAGCCTGCCAGGCTACTCTGTCTATGGAATTCTCCAGGCAAGAATACTGGGATGGATAGTCATTCCTTTCTCCAGGGGATCCAAAACTGTCAGGCTAAAGACAAATGAATAAATAAAGACCATTGAAAGACAAACGAATAAAAGGAATTAGTCTGGACCAGAATGGGGGTCCTGGAGTGGTAGAAGAGGAGAAAAAGTTGAGGAAGATAAGTAGGACACAGTATTTAACACTTTGGGGATTATGTGATCAATTAACATGTCAGTAGCTTTTATTGAGCAGCTATTGTTTACAAAGGGTGGGAAGGAGACAGGAATAGAAATGGATGGGAAAAAAGAAAAGAGAGAAGAAGAGAAAGAAGGTAGCCAGGAAGGAAGGAAGAAAAGACCTAAAGAGGAAAAGAGGGACGATAGTGAAATATATTTTGATTTTCTAGTTGACTATTTTTGCATTAACTTAATAGAGTGGTTATTATTATTTATTACAAGAACATTGGTTAGGGGAAGAGGAGAGTTAATTAGCAATCACAAACACACAAAGTTCCTGTCAAATATATGCAGTAAACTAACCTATGAAAACATAAATAGAATGGTTACAAGGAAATGAGTATAGCATGTAAAGAGAGTGATCAGCTCTCCAATCCTTCTCTATTAGTCAGACGAGTCATAATATGCTGTGGTAGCAAACATCACTAAACGCTAATGCAGAATTCAAGCCTACTGCCGGTCAAAGTAACTCAGTAAGTCTCCTTTGTGTGGCAACTCTGCCTCACTATTTACAACATAAGACCTCCTTGGTTAATGTGGCAGGAAGGCTCCAGAGAGACTCATGCTGTGCTTAAATGCAGTGTCTTAGAAGTGACACGTGTCACTCTGTATGTGGCCTATGGCCAGTGACATGGCCCTGACTTGCTGCAAAGAGAAGGGGAGTCTAATTCTTTCATGTGCCCAGAAGGAAAGGAAAAGCAGATGAAGATGAACACTAGGTATCTCTACCACACTTTCCAGAAAAAAAAAAAAAAAAAAAGCTGTTAGAAACGTTCTGGAATGGCTAAACAGGAAATGAGGATGTAGGTTGTGAAATAGGTTCCACAATAATACAACTGTTTCTTAGTTTCAGCTAGGATAGAAAATACACAAGAAAAGACTATAAGCACTTATTTCATTAGCACTACCGGATACAAGGAGTTGGTGGTGTTTTCCACTCATTTCACCCATGAACACAGTCCACACCAATTACAGAGGAAAGAGCTAGGGAGAGTCATAGAGGTGGAGGTAGGAGAGTCTGAAGGGAGGGAGGAAGATCAAGAGTATGAGGAAGTTTTCCAGGAAGGGATGAGGGAGAAGCATGCTATCTGCTGTGTGTGTTAGTCACTCAGTCACATCCAATTCTTTGTGGCCACATGGACTGTAGCCTTCCAGGCTCCTTTGTCCACAGAATTCTCCAGGCCACAATACTGGAGTGGTTTGCCAGTCCCTTCTCCAGGGGGTCTTCCCAATCCAGGGATCGAACCCAAGCCTCCTGCATTGCAAGTGGATTCTTTACCCCTGAGCCACCAGGGAAGCCCATAATATGAAGTAGGACCACAGATCAGCTTAGCTGAAGGGGATTCTGAGGAGGTAGGCACTCGAAACAATGTACATATGGAGGGCCGTGGGGAGAGGTGAGGAAAGAGGACAGTTAAATCAACCAGGAGATGCATCATTGAAAATGAGAGCTAGGGGGTCCAGAGGAGAGGAGAATGCTGTGTCTTGAGCCAGAGGATCAAATAGTGTGATCAATCACCACGCCATGTCAGCTAAGCATGTTATAAGGACTCACACTCATTTGGGAGGGATTGTATCCTCCATTGCAGATCCCTCAATGGCTTCTCATTGCACTTTGACTGAAATTTAGTTCCCTTAGTTATCCTCCCAGGTCTTGCATTGTCTGATTCTAGCTTCTCAATTTCCATCTCCTGCAACTCCCCACTTTCTTCACTGTGCCCAAGCCATAAAGTGAAGTTGGTCAGTCATGTCTAACTCTTTGCGACCCCATGGACTGCAGTCTCCCAGGCTCCTCTGTCCATGGGATTTTCCAGGCAAGAGTACTGGAGTGGGTTGCTATTTCCTTTTCCAGGGGATCTTCCTGACGCGGGGATTGAACCCTGGTCTCCCACATTGCAGGCAGACACTTTACCCTCTAAGCCACCAGGGAAGCCCTACCAAGCCTAGGGGCTTCTTATTCAAATTTGCTCTCATCTCAAAGTCTTCACTCATTCTGGTCTCCACGCCTAGCATCCTCTTACCTAACTGCTTTCCTGGCTCATACCTACTCATCCCTCATGTCTTGACTGTAATGTCATTTCCTCTCAAGTCCCTCCTTGGTTTCTAGATTTTAATTAGTTCTCCTTAGACAGAGGAGCCTGGTAGGCTACAGTCCATGGGGTCGCTAAGAGTCGGACATGACTGAGCGACTTTATTTTCACTTTTCACTTTCCTGCATTGGAGAAGGAAATGGCAACCCACTCCAGTGTTCTTGCCTGGAGAATCCCAGGGACCAGGGAGCCTGGTGGGCTACCGTCTATGGGGTCACACAGAGTCGGACACGACTGAAGCGACTTAGCAGCAGCAGCAGCAGCATAGTCCATGGGGTCACAGAGTCGGACATGACTGACGTGACTTAGCAGCAGCAACAGCTGCTGCAGCAGCATTCCCTTTGATACCACCCTGTTCTTTTTCCCTCATGGCATTTTCCGTTATTTAAAATTGTAATTTATGTATTTATTTATTATAGGTTTGTCACCCCAGCTCAACTTACAGCATATAAAGATAGGAGCTATGTTTACTTCTATCTCCCCAGAGCCTGGCACACTGCCTGAATCATAGGAGGTGCTTGTGCTATGCTATGCTATGCTAAGTCACTTCAGTCGTGTCCGACTCTCTGCGACCCCATAGACGACAGCCCACCAGGCTCCCCCGTCCCTGGGATTCTCCAGGCAAGAACACTGGAGTGGGTTGCCATTTCCTTCTCCAATGCATGAAAGTGAAAAGTGAAAGTGAAGTTGCTCAATCCTGTCCGACTCTTAGCGACCCCATGGACTGCAGCCTACCAGGCTCCTCCATCCATGGGATTTTCCAGGCAAGAGTACTAGAGTGGGGTGCCATTGCTTAGTGAATATTTTTTGGCAAACTCTAGGCTAAGTTGGTCACTTCCTATTTAGTGTTTGACAAAACGTTTCTGTCATGTTTCTGAGGTACTTTTTCTTTGTTCTTTTATAATATGTATTGCATTGTGTTGGGCTATCTGTTAAACTGGTCTATCTCCTCTAATTAATGGTGAGTTCTCAAGGGTAAAGATATGTTTTATTTACCTTTATGGTCTCTGTGATTAGCGCAGAGCCAAGTGTATAGCAAGGGCCAATATTTGTTAGTTTTATGATAGCTAAACTGTAGAATTTAAAGAATTCTATTATTTAATGATACTCAGATAATAGTCTTATTTGTGTACATGTTTTATCCAGCCAACAGTCAGCCAGTGATGTCTCACACTTAATCTGGATGATCCTGGCAGGAGAGAAGAGAAAGAACCGCATGAATTCCAATGTTCAGAACATTCAGAAGGGAGTATCACTCAGAAGCGTAACTTTTGACTGACTTTTAAGTAAACTATGCAGCAGTCTGTACATGTGATTCTAGAGTGTTCTGATCTGTAAGCTTCAGAAGCATCAGACCACCCTGCAGGGGAGCTTGTTATTTGCCTAGTAAAGATTTCCACTTTTCTGCTGTTGAAAGTACATGCCTGGGTTGTGATCAAGTCAGATTGGAGAAGAATCTGGCCTTGTTTATTTCTCTTCTTAAAGCAGTGCTTTATTTTTTCTTATTTTAATTCCGAGGTCTGATTGAATTGGAGGAGATGAGAAAAGGTGAATATGACAGACTGACAATAATTGGTCTCACTTCAATTCTGCAAGCACTTTATCTAGCAGCCACATGGAAAACAAAGAGACTTGGATGCAGTTCCATACTCTGTGGAGATTGTGGGGAACATGAGGTGCGAAGAGTCCACAAATTGAAGTGTACAGTGAGGATTGCATGATTTGAGGGAGGTGAAGCTCACATCTGATTGGGAACAGAATAAGTGTCATGGAATTTTTAAGCCAAGAGCTGAGGTTACCAAGGAACAAAGGGGCTGAGTCAGTCCCCTTATTTAAGGCATTCTGCTGTTTCTGGTCTTAATAAAACTTACAAAGGAGCCCACAAAATGGCCAAATAGATGCCCCTCAGAAATAAGACTGAGCAGGAAATGGAGGATTGTGGCAGGGTTAGTATTCACATTTTTCTGTCTTTGTTAGGCAAGAGGAATATCTTCCACACTTGGGTTTCTTGATTCTTGGCTGCCTTTTCTTTTTTAAGATCTTGGAGACTTTTAAACTGTCCTACAGTGAACAAGTCCCTGATTACACTTTGTCACCAAGTCCAACTCCAATTTTTAATTCTAAAGAAATGCAGTTGGAAGAGGATAATAGAGGCTATTTTGAAGATGAATCAAAAATGGGCTTGTTACCATTGCTTTTGGGAGGGGAAGTCTGAAGAGACTTCACAAAGCTCATTTCCAGACCTTAGTTCCAAGCTGGACTCGATTCACTCCACTTCTTATTTTGCAGCTTTGTTTATGCCACCTAGTGAGTACCCACACTTTAACTCTCACTTTTCCACCTACTCCTCATTGCATCCTTATCACTGATAAACCCCCATGATCCCAAGTGTCAAACAGATGGAGGGAGAAGAGTCGACTCATCCAGACATTGGTCATATAACAATTCACTTAAATATGCTTATTAGGTATTGAATTAAAAATTTTATTTAATTTTTTAGGATATTTTTTAAAGTGGGACATTTAAAAAGTCTTTATTGAATTCATGACAAAATTATTTCTGCTTTAGTTTTAGTTTTTTGGCCCCAAGGCATGTGGGATCTTAATTTCCTGACCAGAAGTAGAACCCACATCCCTTGCACTGGAAGGTCAAGTATTAACCACTGGGCCATTAGAGAAGTCCCAGTATTAAGTCTTAATTTAGGCATATGTTTGTTTGAAACTGGGATGCTCTTCAGTCTGATCATGTTCAGAGTAGGTCTTACCAATTTAATGCTGACCATATGTTTTGACTGGTGGCTATAAGAGGACTTAATGGTATAGATTTGACATGATTCATTAGTGTGATTAAGACTCTTCAGCAGAGTTTGCGTATCATGTAGCTAATGATTGTTTAGACTAGGCAAACATTCTCATTTACTGATAAACATATTCTGCAAAGTTTTTTTGTTTTTGTTTTTTACAAATAACATTTGATTTGTTGGAAATGAGTCTGAGTCACAGCCTATCTTATCTTTAGAATGCTATTGCAGCTCTGAAATGATCAGCAAATAAAAGCGTAGAAGGAGCTATAAAAGGAAAATATGATATATTTGGTTACATTAAAAAGTATATGTAAAAATCATTATAATGATAAGGGGGTAATATCTAAAACATACAAAGAACTCATACAACTCAACAGCAAAAAAAGTAAACAATCTGATTAATAAACGGGGAGATCTGAATACACATTTTCTAAAGAAGACATACAGATGGTCAACAGGTACACAAAAAGATACTCTGTATAATCAGTCATCATAGAAATGCAAATCAAAACAACAATGAGGTATCTCACCTATTCAAATGGCTATTATCAAAAAGACTAGAAATAACAAATGTTGGGTGAGGGTGTGGAGAAAGGAGAAACTTGTGTGCTGCTGGTGGGAATGTAAATTGATGTAGCCACTGAAGAAAACAGTATAGAGATTCCTCAAAAAGTTAAAAATAGGAATCCCATATGATCCACCCTGGGTATTTATCCAAAGAAAACAAAAACATTAATTTGAAAAGATGTATGCACCCATATGTTCACTGCAGCATTATTTACAGTAGCCAAGATATGGAGACAAACTAAGAGTCCATCAACTGATAAATGAATAAAGAAATTGTAATATACAATGGAATATTATTCAGCTGAAAAAAGAATGAAATTTTGCCACTTACAATAACATGGATGGAGTTCAAGGGCATTATACTAAGTGAAATAAGCCAGACAGAGAAAAATATGATCTCTCTTATATATGGAATCTAAAAAAAATTTTTTTTAATAAAAAACCTTAAGTCCATAGACACAGAAAATAGATTGGAGGTTGCGAGAGACAGAGGGTGATGGGTAGGAAAAATGAATGAACTGTTGTTGTTGCTTTTGTTTTACATAAAGTGAGTTAAAAATTATTATAGTCATAAATAAATTGGGACAACGTTTATTTATGACTATAACAATTTTGAAAGTGGGATAGTAATGGGTCTGACCTTTCTGCACAGCAATATGCAGAGATTTAAATTTTTTCATATCCTTACACCTAGCAACTTTGTTCTTAGAATATATACCAGAAATATAAACAGAAATGCATAAAAAGATTTATTAGCAAAAATATTTATTGCTGCATTGTCCAAGAACAGACACCTAGAAACAAGAAAAATGTCTCAAATAGGAAAAGAATTAAATACACGGTATACTCATATGTTGGAGGGTTTTTGCATCTTTCTTTTCAAAGTCTATATTGAATTTATTTCAATGTTGCTTCTGTTTTATGCTTTGTTTTTTCCTAAGAGGCATGTGGGGTCTTAGCAGGGAAGTCCTAATTTGTATCTTTTGAAAATTAAATTTAAAGTTTTTTTTAACAAAATGAGAAACAGTCATGATACAATACTATTAATGTATTTATTTATGTATTTACATATAATATTGTATCATGATTGCTTCCCATTTTATTAAAATGGTTAATACAGAAAACAATCACAAAAGTAACAACACAAAGCCAAGCTGGTGATATGACAAAAAGTTTAGTTCTATGGATAGATTGTAGGTAATGCTATGTTCTTCTTTAATTTGGTGTGCTTTCTTCAATTTTCCACAATAGGAGATAGTATGAATTTGGGGAAGAGAAAGAGAAACAAAGAAAGGACTGTAGTATATAGAGATATGAAAGTGTGAAGAGTGTTAGTTGCTCAGTTGTGTCTGACTCTTTGCAACCCCCCGAATCATAGCCCACAAGGCTCCTCTGTCCATGGAATTCTCCAGGCAAGAATACTGGAGTGGGTTGCCATTCCCTTCTGCAGGGGATTTTCCCGACTCAAGGATCTAATCCATGTCTTCTGCTTTGCAGGTAGATTCTTTACTGTCTGAGCCATCAGGGAAACACCAATATAGAGGTATACAGAGGTAGAAAAACATTCTGAAAGCACTCGCTTCCCAGAGCGCCTCCTGAATTCACGTTTTTTAGGCAGAAGTCTTCCCTGACACCCTGATTCTGGGTCTGCAGACTCTCTGGTGCATTGTCTCCTAAACTGTCTGTGGTCTGGAGCCAGATACCCAAATCCTGGGGATTCAGGAGCCTCTGGCAGATTCATTCTACTGTTAAAATAAAACACAGAATGTTCCATTACACTGTAGGTTTTGTTCAGTTCAGTTCAGTTCATTTGCTCAGTCGTGTCCAACTCTTTGCGACCCCGTGAATTGTAGCACGCCAGGCCTCCCTGTCCATCACCAACTCCCGGAGTTCACCCAGACTCATGTCCATCGAGTCAGTGATGCCATCCAGCCATCTTATCCTCTGTCGTCCCCTTCTCCTCCTGCCCCCACTCCCTCCCAGCATCAGAGTCTTTTCCAATGAGTCAACTCTTCGCATGAGGTGGCCAAAGTACTGGAGTTTCAGCTTTAGCATCATTCCATCCAAAGAAATCCCAGGGCTGATCTCCTTCAGAATGGACTGGTTGGATCTCCTTGCAGTCCAAGGGACTCTCAAGAATCTTCTCCAACACCACAGTTCAAAAGCATCAATTCTTCGGCGCTCAGCCTTCTTCACAGTCCAACTCTCACATCCATACATGACCACAGGAAAAACCATAGCCTTGACTAGATGAACCTTTGTTGGCAAAGTAATGTCTCTGCTTTTGAATATGCTATCTAGGTTGGTCATAACTTTCCTTCCAAGGAGTAAGCGTCTTTTAATTTCATGGCTGCAGTCCCCATCTGCAGTGATTTTGGAGCCCCCAAAAATAAAGTCTGACACTGTTTCCACTGTTTCCCCATCTATTTGTCATGAAGTGATGGGACTGGATGCCATGATCTTCGTTTTCTGAATGTTGAGCTTTAAACCAACTTTTTCACTCTCCTCTTTCACCTTCATCAAGAGGCTTTTTAGTTCCTCTTCACTTTCTGCCATAAGGGTGGTGTCATCTGTATATCTGAGGTTATTGATATTTCTCCCAGCAATCTTGATTCCAGCTTGTGCTTCCTCCAGTCCAGCTTTTCTCATGATGTACTCTGCATATAAGTTAAATAAGCAGGGTGACAATATACAGCCTTGATGTACTCCTTTTCCTATTTGGAACTAGTCTGTTGTTCCATGTCCAGTTCTAACTGTTGCTTCCTGATCTGCATACAAATTTCTCAAGAGGCAGATCAGGTAGTCTGGTATTCCCATCTCTTTCAGAATTTTCCACAGTTTATTGTGATCCACACAGTCAAAGGCTTTGGCATAGTCAAGAAAGCAGAAATAGATGTTTTTCTGGAACCCTCTTGCTTTTTCCATGATCCAGTGGATGCTGGCAATTTGATCTCTGGTTCCTCTGCCTTTTCTAAAACCAGCTTGAACATCAGGAAGTTCATGGTTCACATATTGCTGAAGCCTGGCTTGGAGAATTTTGAGCATTACTTACTAGAGTATTAGATGAGTGCAATTGTGCGGTAGTTTGAGCATTCTTTGTAGGTTTTGTTAGGTAGGTAGAAAAGGGAAAAGGAGTCCAAAATGGCGGTGGCTAAAAAACAAGGAAGGGAAAAGCCTGCGAAAATAGAACAAAAGAAGGTCCGAGGACTGGAGTAAGGACCTCAGGTAAAACAAACAACACTCCTGGCTGGCCCAATTTACATAGGACAGGCCCAGGGAGAAATAAACATATAAATAGAGGAGCCAAAGCTAGCTCTCTCTCCAGCACGCTGGGGCACTCTTCTCCTCGTGTCTTGGATCGACGTGCCCTCACGCCTCCAAGATGGATTTTCCTGCTATCTTCTAAATAAAATAGAGCTGTAACACTGAGCTGTAACACTGAGCTGTAACACTGATTTGTCTAAGAGCTATAACATGATCCATTTGAGACATGAGAGCTATAACACATTCTATCCAAGACCTGAGAGCTGTGACATGCCAAGGGGGCTTTAATGTCCATCACTCCAAATCTTTGTTGTGACAAGACAAAGAGCCGAAGAACATTCACTCGCATGACAGTTTGAAGTTAAATTCTAAATTTTCAAGGATCGGAATTTTTGTCTCCAGTATTAGTTGTTGGACTGGAAAGCAAGGTGAGAAGAGATGCAATTCCTATGTGTTGCAGAGTAATATTTTGTGATAAAAATCTCTCTATACACATTAGATGAAGAGTTTCTAAGCAGAAATCTTAAAATCCAGAAAGTAGAGGCAAGCTAAATAATCCAAGACAATTGGATTTTAATTTTTTTCTTTCTCACTTTCAGGTCCCTTATATTTACTAAGACTGCTACTTTCCAGATTTTGCTTCACACCATCACCTAAATGGAAGAGGTTTCTATTAATACCATGAAGGCAACTTCATAGTCTAATTTGTGTCCTGTTACATACAGCAGAAAAATTTAAAGTCCATAACATTAATTAGATGCCATATATTTTTTCTCTTTCATTTCTTTTAATATAAACAAAGGTTTCCTTCAGCAATGTTTAAACCAAGTTTCAAGATGTGTAGAAAATGTGGTTTTTGTAGAGAAAATGGTGGAAAAGTTATAATTTCCTATTTTTAAAGATGAAAAAAATAAAAAGAGCAAGTTTTAATGAAATTTAACAGCAAAATTTTTCTTGGTCTTAACACTGATCATGGAAAATACCCTGTGAGTATTTTTTTCAATGCTGTGAAGTGAAAAAACAAAGTTTGGATTTTAAGAAAGTTTAAAAATAGAGTGTGTACCACCGGGGAGGTCTGTCGAGTAACCAAGTAACTGATGATGTTCAGAAAGACTATTAATGGTATAAAAAGATAGAGAATCCTTTCTCCTTTTTCCTTTCCTGTAAGTAGACTAGTGTCTTAAACAAGTGGATAGCAAATTATAAAGTATGAATAGTGGCAAGACTTGGGACTTACAATGACCCTGTTGTGCAACATAGTAATATAATAGTGTTTGCGCTGTTTAATATAGAGGGAACACAAAATAAAAATGTTCTCAGTCTTAGAGGTTTTAGTTAGTGTTAAGGATACTGAGCCACTTTACTGTGGGATGTGTCACTGGGGTCCATGTATGTTTGGATGAGGAGAGAAAGAGGCTTTCTGCTTAGGATAAGCCATCTTCCTCTTTTCTCCTCCCAAGTGGTTTATTGATAATGGCTTTATCTCAGAAGCAGGGGCCAAATGGAAAAAGGACAAAATGATCCCCAGAGAAGAAAAATGTTCTATTAGGAATTACATAAACAAGTTTTAAAAATAGCTAAAAGTGACTTGTCGTTAAAGGTTTGCTTTCCACTTGTAGAATGATTTTTACAATCTTCAGTTAGAGGAAAACATTTCTTGTTTTTAAACCTCTCTGGTCCTCCTTGGCTCAGGTATGGCTGAATTCCAAAGCTGCTTGAAGAGAAGGAAAGGATTAGCTTTGGAATGATGAATTCACTGTAGTTTATATTTGTGAATGTAGAGATCCAACAGCTGACAGGAAAGAGAAGAAGCAAGCACTCAAATGTTAGGCCTATATGTAACCAAACATCAAGCTATTTGGATACATTTAGACTTCGGATTCTTGGCAATGTATAGGCAAAATATTCCTACGTTTTCTTCTTACTCTAGATATTTTAATATACCAGGAACCTGGGCTTAAAATCCTAAACATTAAGAGGTTTGTGGGTATTTTAATTTGAAGAAGAAAAACTTTTGATTGAAAAATATCATCCAAAATGACAAAAACCAGAATATTATCACAGTATGTAAACTCAAATATCACAGGAAAAATAAGACATTAAGAAATCATCACATTGATTTGTGCTTCTGCCTAAAATGGCATAGCACAATTTGAATGTATCTTTCAACCCGGAAGTGACTAAAACACCAGATATAATACATGAAAAAACATTTTCAAGACATCACGCCTTGGGCAGTGGAGGACAGTGTCCCCCGAGAGAGAGGAAATCAAACATGAGGAGGGAGGGGGACCCAGGTGGGGCTTGAAGTACAGGGAGTTTAGGTTGACTAGAGTGCATAGAGCTGAGTCATGGAGAGGATAGAACAGAGCAGGAGCAGAAGAAATACACAGAGGATCTCCTTGAAGTCTTCAGCTGAGTGTTAGTAAGCAGAGGCAAGTGAAGAAACTACCAGAAGCAGAGAAAGAACTGCCCAAAGGAATTAGAGGAAACAATGTCGAGTTCACACAGGGCTGGAAAGAAGTCTAATTTCATCCAGGCAAAGTAGAAAGCTTCATGTTGAATAGATTACTCAAGAGAATTTCGCCTCAGTAGTGGGGAAATGTTAATCATGTTCTACATGCCGCTCTGCAGGCTAAAGAGCTCACAAACAAAACCTGCAAAAATCAAAATTATTTCCAGGTAACACACCCAATCCCACAACAAAACTCCAGAGTGTTTATAAGACCATAAAAATATACAGCACCCAACAATGTAAAACTCCTCATTAGTTAAAACTTAGCAGGTATACACAGTTACCAGGCACTTTCATCTAGAGAAACAGACGCCATGATGAGGAGGAAAGTCAGTCAATCATAACTGACCCAGAAACGACACCAATAATTGAACTAGAAGACACGGACATGAAAACAGTTATATAACTGCTTTCCATTTATTCAGAAAGCTAGAGGAAAGACTGATGATGTTAAGGAGAGACGTGGAAAATATAAATAAGAACCAAACCACCCACAGATATGAAAACTAAAACATTTGAGGCATAAAATAAACCAGAGTGGATTAAAGGTAGCTAACATGTGCAGAAAAAAAAAAAAAAAAAAAAAGGTTAACAAGCTTGAAGATATAAAAAAATGTAAATGTATTTATATATAAATATATAATATTCAGCAGAAATATAAAAGATAAAAAAATATATGAAGACAGCATCTCTGAGCTGTGGGATGTCTTGAAGCAAACTTATGAAGATATAATTGCAGTTCCTGGAGGAGAAGAGGTGGGATCAATGAAAAAGTATTTGAAGATACAATGGCTAATATTTTCCCAAATTTGATTAAAACTACAAATCTACACATCCCCGAACTCAAGAAACCCAATCATGAATCAAACTACTTAAAGCTAGTGAGAAAAATGAAATCTAAAAATCAGCGAGAGGAAAAATGACAAATTGTGAACAGAGGAACAAAGATGTGGGTAGCAACAAATTTCTCCTGGGGTAAATAATGTAAACTAGAAAATAGCCGATCAACATCTTTAAAGTAGGGAAAACAGAACAACAAAGCGAAAAACAAACAAAACAAAATGTGTCAACAAACGATTCACACCAGCACAAATATCTTTCAAAATAAAGCCATGGAAAAAGCAGCCTGGACAAGAGATCCCTCTTACTAGGATGGTATAAGGCTGCGCCTTACAAATGTACCGCAGGGTAAGCCCTGCAGCAGGATGTTTCTAGAGTGAGAGACCAGTCGTGGTAAGGACACTGAAAGGTGTAGTTAACATGATTAACTATTTACCTAGGCATCCTTACTCTCCTTTCATGTGAAGAGTTCTGAGGGTCTTTCTGTCTTCCCGTGTCTCCAGATGCAACTACCATACCTACCACCATACAGTTGTTTGCAAGTGTGGAATATTTCTTTAAGATGCTCATCATTTTTCTGGCTCCACCCAAGAAAAAAAGCTTAGAAATTTTCTACTTTTGGGTTTAAGTTCATATTAGCGTTTCTATTATTTTCCCCTATTCCCACCCAGGGCTCTATTCTTGGAGTGGAAAAGGTACAGGTTTTCCACATTCTGCCTAACTCTTTTATTTTCTTTGAGAATTTCCTGCTTGTTTCCTCTAGTCCATAGAAGTTCTATATATTGTCTCTGAGGTAGGAAATTCTGGCTAGCTAAATATTCCAGCAAATCCATTTTTTTTTTTTTAATGCAGGCACTGAATTATCAGGAGCTTAAAAACCACAAATGAAGTTAACTTGGTTTTATTAGCATCTTTCCCATTGCATCCCTTCACAGATAGCATGTAAGGAACAAATGCCACACGTACTCAAATTATCATCCTGTTAGTATTGCAAATATTTCTTCTGTCATATTGCTTATGTTTAACTTTCTGTTATTAGCCAGCTGAGAGTCGGAATAGTCCTGTGTGTGTGTGTGTGTGTGTGTGTGTGATGCATGTGTGCACATCCACAATGAGTAACTGAAGGGAAGAAGGGTAACACTCAAGACAAATTTAGATGATTTGTCATTTAAACATTTCTCAAGGGCTGTCTCTGATTATGACATTCAGAACCCTCTCTAGTGCTTCCCGTGGTCTAGAGACTATTATTCATGTTGGGTGATTATAGTCCTGGCAGGAAGTTCACTGGGGAAAAATCTACTGAATCACTTTTTGGACTAAACAGACAAATCACTCAAAAAAGTTAACCTAAGTGTTAACAGGATGCATTTGAGCCTTACAGAAGTGTTACCAAAAGCTCCCCAGGAGAAAAGTCACAGGGGTTTACCAAGCTGTACTTAAGATGAAAAAAATAAGTAAATGGCTGAATTTTTAATTTCCTCTAATTGCTTCTTCATTGTCATACATATTGTAAATTGGATCCTAATAGTTATAGTACAATTTTGAAAGTGGCTCTTTTTCTATCAATAATTATTTTGAGAGAAGTCTTGCTAATATTATAGAGATACAGCCATATTGTATTAATAGCAGCTAACCTTTTCCATATTTCATCCATTTCAAGATGTTATCACCTTTAAGATGGACTATTAGTTTGTGTACTAAAAGAAAAAATGCTATCAATTAAACTATAACATAATGCTACCATAGAAGTTTTAAAAAGTTTGGTTGAAAGAGCCCTTTTAGCCTTATATAAACATAAACTTTTATCATTTATCACTTTATGGAATACATTAAAATGAAAATGTAAGAGAATTTAACTATGTCTTTCCTTTCTCGCTCTCAACCTCCTCCTTTTTTCCATTCTTCCTTTTTGTCTTCATTGATCATATAGCTCTGGAATGTAAATTCAAAAGTGGAAGGAAAATTTTCACAAATTCTTGTTCAATACTGTGTAAAATAAGAATTGGTCTTGTTAGTGTCTCATTTCTTTAAGATTCCTTTACCTCTTCCAGGTATCACTTTCTCCTCTCTTTAATTCTGTTGCTTGGTGTGTGATAGATGATCTCTTTGTAGATATACAGGCAAGAAAATGTTAATGGCTTCATTTACTTGTGGGTCTCTTACTTTCTTAGGTCCTGTTAAACACTTGATTGTTGCTTTGCAAGAAAATACGGAATTTTAGTAATTTCTCAACAGTGACATTTGCGTCCTTAATATCAAATGTCTCAATACTCTTTTCCTGTGATCTCAGGCATACATAATAATTTTTGTTTCCATGTGAAATCATATAATCTTTTAAAAAACATCTAAAATACCAATCACACTGAGTGTGCATGGAAACAGCTGTGCAAATACATCAGTTGAAGAGACAAGGGTGTGTGCCTCTACTGTTGAAATCATGCAAGCACAGAGAATGACACCTCAAAATGCTGTCTGGTTAATGGCGATTATAAGCTCTCCTGTTTGGGGTTGGTCTCTGTCTATCCACAGTCATACTATTGTTACTGGAACAGGGCCCCTTCCAGACCCTGAGAATCTGTTCTTATCTACCCTCAGAAAGGAATTGTCTGAGAAGACACATGTGCTGACAAAGCAAAAGGTTTTATTGGGAAGGAGAGCCCAGGCAGAGAGCAATGGGAACCCAGGACATCTGCTCTGCCATGTGGCTTGCAGTCATAGGTTTTAAGTTCATGGTGTCCCAGCCAGTCATCTTGCTTGCTCCGGTATTTGGTCTGACTCAGGTCCTTCGTGGCGGTGCTCACATGTCTCAACCCACATTCTAGCGCAAGAGGTTCTGAGAAGTTGGCCGTTACTATGGGCTGATATCTCTTTCTTCCTTTTGACCCCACCTGAATCCCCCCAGTTAGTTTGCTGGTGGCAACACCATGTCTCTTATTGGAATCTCCTGTTGTGAGATAATTCATACACGTGATTGTTATCTTCCTGGCCAAGGTGGTCAGTTTCAGTCAACAGTTCTCTAACACTATCAGCTAGCAATGCCTGGGGGCACTCACCTAACTTACCAGACTACTGTACTTGCGGTGAGGCCCCTGCAGACATTTCACCAGCCAGACCCAATGTATGACAGAGAAAGAAAGAGAGAGAAAAAGAGATTGAACCTGGGGCTCTGCCTTTATTGGGATCAAGGGTGGTGTGCCAAGGTTTTTAGTTTGTATTCTTTATTGGTGAATTTAAAACATAAGAGTGGGACTTAAAGCACAAGAAGGGAAAGCTAGATCAGTCCATCAATTATCTAGGTTGACCAGGGCTTCCTAAAAGGGAAACTTCATGGGTGGAGCTGCCTGGCTCTTTATCTAATTGTGTAGCTGGCAGTCTGTTTATTCCAGGTGGATGTCTTTGAAACGATTATCTTGGTGATCAGAAACTTAATGGCAGGCACTTATGTTATAATACACAAAAGCTAACTGTCAGACACGTTCACATTTATTAGACAACATTTCCTAATTTCAGAGACGTTAAAGTGTTACAAAAAAAGTGCATCTTAGAACCAAAATAGTGCAGCATCCATAGCATTTATCATTGGCTAAGTGCTTTATATACTTTTTAACCCTTATAGCAGTCATAGAAAATAAGTATGATTATTTTTCATCTCTACCTTGCAGATGAGGAAATTGAGGCTCATAAATGTAAACATGAGGGCTTCCCTGATGACTCAGCAGGTAAAGAATCCGCCTGCAACACAGGAGATGCAGGAGACATGGGCTCGATTCCTGGGTCAGGAAGATCCCCTGGAGGAGGAAATGGCAACCCGTTCTAGTATTCTTCCCTGAAAAAAATCCTGTAGGCAGAGCAGCCTGGCAGGCTACAATCCAAAGAGTCACAAAGAGTCAGACACAACTGAGCATGCACACAAAAACAAAAAGGTTAAGCAATTTGCTCAAGGTCATATGAGTAGTAAATTGAGGAGCTGAGATTTTAACTCAAATTTCTGTTACAAGTATCTACCCTTCTTACCATGTGCTCACTTTCCTTTGGGAGCTGGAATGAGTGAGTCCCAGGCAGCCTGAAAAATAGTGTGGCTCTCCAAAACCACTTTGACGTGACCTTTGTTTTAAATTATCTGTTTGCTCTCAAAGTAAGCTTGCTTGTATAATTTAGAATAGGTGTTCACTGTACGTTTAGAGAATGAATGAGAGCTCTTTAAATATGTTCTGAGTATAAAATGCCCATGATATACCAACATTATGCTACAGGAAAATATAACTTTTTGAGAAAAGTCTAGTAATAGAAATTTACTTTTGTAAGGATGCACACAAAAATCCAGGTAGTTCTGACATCCCAGATGTCCAACAGTGTTATCCATTAATCACTATATTAAAACACAGCAAATATCACTCAAAAGCTACTACTTTCAATAAATATAGACTGTTTTTGTAATCAAGCTTATCTTGAATGTACTTGTTTCTGTTTGTCTGTTATATTAAAGGCAAGGAACAGCAGTGGCCACAGGACTGGAAAGGTCAGTTTTCATTCCAATCCCAAAGAAAAGCAATGCCAAAGAATGATCTAACTACTGTACAATTTCACTCATCTCACATGCTAGTAAAGTAATGCTCAAAATTCTCCAAGCCAGGCTTTGGCAATACGTGAACCGTGAACTTCCAGATGTTCAAGCTGGTTTTAGAAAAGGCAGAGGAACCAGAGATCAAATTGCCAACATCCGCTGGATCATCTAAAAAGCAAGAGAGTTCCAGAAAAACATCTTTTTATGCTTTCTTGACTATGCCAAAGCCTTTGACTGTGTGGATCACAATAAACTGTGGAAAATTCTGAAAGAGATGGGAATACCAGACCACCTAACCTGCCTCTTGAGAAACCTGTATGCAGGTCAGGAAGTAACAGTTAGAACTGGACGTGGAATAGCAGACTGGAGCCAAATAGGAAAAGGAGTACGTCAAGGCTGTATATTGTCACCCTGCTTATTTAACTTATATGCAGAGTACATCCTGAGAAATGCTGGGCTGGAGGAAGCACAAGCTGGAATCAAGATTGCTGGGAGAAATATCAATAACCTCAGATATGCAGATGACACCACCCTTATGGCAGAAAGTGAAGAGGCGCTAAAGAGCCTCTTGATGAAAGTGAAAGAGGAGAGTGAAAAAGTTGGCTTAAAGCTCAACATTCAGAAAACTAAGATCATGGCATCTGGTCCCATCACATCATGAGAAATAGATGGGGAAACAGTGGAAACAGTGTCAGACTATTTTTCTGGGCTCCAAAATCACTGCAGATGGTGATTGCAGCCATGAAATTAAAAGATGCTTACTCCTTGGAAGGCAAGTTATGACCAACCTAGACAGCATATTAAAAAGCAGAAACCTTACTTTGCCAACAAAGGTCTGTCTAGTCAAGGCTATGGTTTTTCCAGTAGTCATGTATGGATGTGACAGTTGGACTATAAAGAAAGCTGAGTGCCGAAGAACTGATGCTTTTGAACTGTGGTGTTGGAGAAGACTCTTGAGAGTCCCTTGGACTGCAAAGAGATCCAACCAGTCAATCCTAAAGGAGATCAGTCCTGGGTGTTCATTGGAAGGACTGATGCTGAAGAGCTGACTCATTTGAAAAGACCCTGATGCTGGGAAAGATTGAGGGCAGGAGAAGAAGGGGATGACAGAGGATGAGATGATTGGATGGCATCACTGACTCAATGGATACGGGTTTGTGTAGACTCCGGGAATTGGTGATAGACAGGGAGGTCTGGTGTGCTGCAGTTCACGGCGTTGCAGAGTCGGACATGACTGAGTGACTGAACTGAACTGAACATTGATTCCCTTGCTCAAAACAGAATGAATTAAGCAAAGAAGAAGGGCTGAGTGAAAAGACATAGTTGGACCTCTGGTTCCTTATTGTGAAGATGCTAATACAATATTAGGTACTTAAGTACATATGAGAGGATGTAAAGCAGTTAGCATTGCAATTAGCACAGGGCTACTCCAGTGGCTCAGGGGTAAAGAATCTGCCTGCAATGCAGGAGATGCAGGAAATGAGGATTTGATCCCTGCATTGGGAAGACGCCCTGGAGGAGAGAGCTTGGCAACCCACTCCAGTATTCTTGCCTGGAGAATCCCATGGACAGAGGAGACTGGTAGGCTATATACAGCCCATAGAGTCACAGAGCTGGATGCGACTGAAGTGACTTAGCACACACACACACAAGCTCTCAATAGCATTGACTGTTATTATTATGTAAAAATCTAATAATAGCATTTTTTGGTAAAATTCAGTAAATTTACTAGAATTTTGAAGGAAAAAAGTGACCCATCAACATTTTAATTTTTAAAAAATCATCCTTTGTGCAAAACTTCTGCTCATTAATGATCAAGCATTGGCATCATCTAGTGCCTGAAATGGAATTTCAGGACCTTCCCTAGACTTACTGGATTAGAATCTGCATTTGATCAAGGTCCTTGGTAACTGGGATTCACATCAGCCTTGGAGAAGCTTGAACTGGGTGAGGGGTGCATGATAAGTGCTCGAGGCCCAACAGATTTATTTTTATTCCTATTAATGCTTCAGGTTTTGACATATTATTGAATTTGCTATCCTATTCAGCTTCTGTTTTCCATAATTAATTTTCATAAAAAGAAAAAGAGAACAAAACAAAGTAGCAGAATCTAGAATGGAGTAAATTGTCATCCATTTCATTCAATGTCAAGTTCCAACCATGTATCACACAGATGTGTGCTTTGTCTTATTAACTCTATCAAGTCCATATGACAATTATCCAAGGTGGGCATTATTTTGTTCATATTATAGGAATTGAAACTGAGTCTGAGTGAGATTACAACTGTTTTAAAAGGGCACTGAGCCAGTTGGTGGAAGAGGTAGATTCAAACCCAGGCTTTCTGTTTTTTCTCCAAATTATATGATTTTTTCCCCCCCGTGCATCAACCTATCATTACTTCAGTTGCATTACATTTCTGTTCTGTAGGTATTATATTTAATGAAAGAGGTGGCTTTTCCTCCTTCCAATAGATTGGAAACACAATATTTCTATCAGTCCAAGAGTATTTATCCTGATACATTAGTCCCCTACCCCTCTTCTTTTTATTGGGTTTTAAAATGGTGCACATTTTGCAATTGAGAATTACTGAGCCAACATATGGTTTCAATTGGACAATTCCAATATATCATTGTGAAAAAAAAGAAGGAAAAAGAAAACACAGACTAACCTTTGTACTTTTGCAAATGTGTTTTAATAAAAATCTATGAAGGGAAAGGTCTTGAGTTAAGTAGAGTTTCATTTATATTTGTTTATTTTTACCTTCAGTGTTGATCACACCTAACAGCTAGTGAGCTTTAGGACACAGTTCTCATTCAGCTGCTTTTATGATTTCCCTGAAGTTTGGGGCACTATTTACCAGAATTTCAGACTATAGCTTACTGTGTCTGCCTATGGCCAGTGGTGGCTTAGGAGCTGCCCGCTTGAGTTGGAGCTTTGTACCAGAAAGATCTTAAGGATTTCACACACTAATCTCATTTTACTGAAAGAGAGAGTCACGTCCCTGGGTAGTTCTTGCCTCTGAAATGCTTCTAGCTGGGAATTACTGAATTTCAGTTAGACTGTGGTTATCCACACCCAAACCAGTTTGGTAAAATCTGCTGTGATAATTTGGAGGCAGTGGTTGGGGTGGGTTATGGGAGAATTCTAACTCCAGAAAAATGTGGCACTAAGTAGAGGAGTTATTGCATGTGACTACAATGAAAACAATTGCTGTCATAATTTGTGTAGGGATTTCAGTGCTTTTGTGTACACTATTGCATTTCCTCTTCATAATGAATCTTTTGAGGTTGTTGTTCAGTCACTAAGTCATGTCTTCTCTTTACGACCCCATGGACTACAGCACACCACTAGGCTTCCCTGCCCTTCACTATCTCCCAGAGTTTGGTCAAACTCATGTCCATTGAGTTGGTGATGCCATCCAACCATCTCATCCTTGGTCTCCCCCTTCTCCTCCTGCCTTCAATCTTTCCCAGCATCAGGGTCTTTTTCAATGAATCAGCTCTTCACATCAGGTAGCAAAAGTATTGGAGCTTCAGCTTCAGTATCAGTCCTTCCAGTGAATATTCAGGGTAAATATTTACTGTAATTATTCTCAATATACTAATATACAGGTGTGGGCAGTTCAGTTCAGAGCAGTTGTGACTTGCCTGAGTCACAATTGGAAACAGGTTATAAACCATACACAACAGTCTTTTAGAGGCTTTGCTTAGCTTTTGTGACATTAAATTTTCCTATTATTTCTTCTTTTTTAGCTGTCACTCTCAGTGACCTTCTTGTATTCATTTTCCTCTTGTTGACTGGGCCTCCATAAATTGAAGTGCCTTGGGGTATGTTCCTTGAGTGATTTTTCTCTATTTTCTTTGTAGAAGAGCTCATTTATTTGCATATCATAAAATATCATCCATATGCGAATGACTCTCAAATTTGAGCAGAAGGAATTTGTCACTTCCATTCCATGGTAGATGAAACTGTTGTGAATTCTTAATATTCTTTCTCATACACAGGTTTGAAAATAAGGAAATCCAAAATGAAAGTGTTGCATGACAGAGGAAGCCTGGATTCCTGAATCACCACTGGAGGAGAGCACAAGGAACCTGTGGGACCCATGTTAGACTGAGCCATGAAAAGTAAAGCCTAGTGTAAGCCTATTGTGTTAAGTTCTTGATATTTCAGGGTTCATTGCTACTACCACATAGTTTGTCTTGACTAGGGATTGGCAAGCTTTTTCTGTAAAGGGTCATCAGATAGCAAATACTTCAGACATTGTTAGCAAGAGATTAAATATATTATAGGCCCTTAAATCAATGGAGGAGACAAATTTCCCTAAATTTCTATTGAGAAATAAAAAAATGCAATAATAATATTATTTTATCATATCATATTAGAAGCAATATGTTACTTTTTGTAATACAGATCCACTAATGAGAGGAATGGAATTCTAGTTTGAGGGAGGACAATATTTTGCCTATTTGAAGTTCAAAGGTAGCCTTTCCTGTTAACAAAATCAATTGCAAATTTTCTTCTGTTAATATTGTAGTATTATATATAAAAGTATATCTCATCTTTGAAAATGTCTTTTCACAAAAATAGATACTACCAAATACTGATATCAATCTATTTACATATAATTTTCAGTTAAGTTCAGTTGCTCAGTCATGTCTGACTCTTTGTGATCCCATGGCCTGTAGCATGCCAAGCTTTCCTGTCTGTCACCAACTCCCAAACTTACTCAAACTCATGTCCGTTGAGTCGGTGATGCCATCCAACCACCTCATCCTCTGTTGTCCCCTTCTCCTCTTGCCTTTCCCAGCATCGGGGAAGACATTTATAGAATTCCACTAAATTCTTCTCTTTGTTAGTTGCTTTTCAGCATGTCCACACACTCTAGATCAAGGCCTTCCCTGGCAGCTCAGTGGTTAAGAATCCCCCTGCCAGTGCTGAAGACTTGGTTTTGACCCCTGGGTCCAGAAGATCCCGTGGAAAAGGAAATGGCAACCCACTCCAGTATTCTTGTTTGGGAAATCCCATGGACAGAGGAGCCTGGAGGGCTACAGTCCATGGGATCACATAAAGAGTTAGATACGACTTAGTGAATAAACAGCAGTGTTGCAGATTTATCTCTTTAAATTGAAGTTTAGGTGGACTGTCTTTGATAGCACAGTTAAATGGATTTTGAAATTTGAACATCTCTTTTGCACTTGCATTGCACTTGCATTGAAAGGCTGTTGGAACTCTACTGTGAACTCTGAAAACATAGCTACTTTTGTTTTAACTTTCAACAGCACAGAAGTATGTAAAGTAGATTGACATCACTGTAATTCAAACATTATTTGTTATTTAAATAACGACTTGTATCTTGAATAAACCTTGTTTTGTCTTATAATTTTGGGTTGAATTCATAAATAAATATTCTCAAGTCCACAGCAAAAACTAATTTTCAAAGTTGTTCACCATTTGATCATAGTGTTTGGGGTTCATTTTGTTTAGAAAAATTCAAATCTTGTTTGTGAGATCCAAAACACAGCAATAAAATTTTACTAGTGCTAAGTCACTGAACTGTTGTGTGATGGAGTAAGTCATACCATTCAGCTGCAATTCACAACTTCAGTTCATAAGTTTTCAGCATCAGTGACGATTAAGTCCATGACAGCAAGCAAAGCTCACCACTAACTACTGGTATAATATCACAAGATAACTAAAAAATATCTGGAAATGTCCATAGATGAATAATACAGCAAATAATACAGCAAAGACTATAAAAAGTACACTTCTTACAAACTTTATGTTTGTTCAACTATGATTTTTTCTGCTCCATCCACATTTTCATCACTGTTAGTTGTTATACTTCTTAGAAGGTTCCACGTCATGTTATACTGAAATATGTTTTCTCAATTTTGAAGGTATTCTTGCCTATAGTTATTTCACACAGATCACTCAGGATTATTCTTCAGTCGCTTCAAACTCAGTATTAACTCTTGACTAAACAACTGAGCAGTATTGGTAACATCTGTTAACTCATTAAGTGCTATAGAAAGACATATCATTTGTTTTAAATAGATTATTGATGTTGATCCCAATGTTCTCAACTTTTTGAGCAACTGTCTTGGCTGAAAGGCTAATAGTCTTAAGCAAGTTTAGTCTAAACACATTTCTTTGGCTGCTAAAATCATACATGATTTCATTAACTCACCAACTACTGTTTGGCTAACAAATGAACCACTTAGAAATTTACTTTGGCTGTAATCTTATTTTTATTTGTATGGAGAAATCTTGCTGTGATGAGATACTCAGTTTTAAACTTCCTAGTAATTTTTCAGACTGTTGCTTTCCTGTGTATTGGGAATATTGTGATAAAAGTTTAATCTGGTAATGTCATCACATATTCTATAGCTATAGTATCATTGCATGAAGAACACAATACTTTGCTATCTAATTCAGTAACAAAATCATCTACATTTCACCGTGCCTTAAAAACATACTATTCAAGTCCACTTTCTTCTTTTCTTTTATTGACACGATGGGATGCATTAGCAATAAAAATTACTAAATTTTTATTTAAGCAGTAAAATATATTTGTAAGACAATGCTTGTGACAATGACATGCTGTTGAGTAGTAACTACCCACTGTGATTTATAATGCACCAAGCATCAGTGTGCACAGATTAGTGTCACATGTGGTTTCTTTCACAATTGCTCAACCTCACTGTAGTGCAAAAGCAACCACAATGTGTAAGCGAATGAATGCAGCTGTGCTCCAATATGATTTATCCATGCACCCTGAAACTTAAGTTTTATAGGCTTGCATTTCACAAAATATTCCCTTTATTATTGTCAGCCATTTATAAGTATAGAAACTATTTTTAGCTCACAGGCCATACAAAAATAGGAAGCCAGCTAGTATCATAGGTTAATAACTTCTGACTTTGACTAACAGTGTCTATAACTAAATTATTGTTTGTACTTCCTGAACCTATTATTTGTCTAACCTCTCCACCTTTATGTATAACATCACTACTCAACTTTCTCAAGGCAAAACATTATTTCAATTCTTAATTTCTCCCTTTTTTCAACCTAGAAATCTTGACCGTATTTTGTCTTTTACTTTTAAACTGTTTATATTTTTATATTTAAAGTTAATTTCTTGGAAATAGCACATAGTTATTTTTTTTTCTTTTTAATCTTACAAACTCTGTCTTCTATTAATAACTGAAGTGATTAGACCATTTATTTTATGAAATTAGTCATGTAAGGTTGATCATAAATCTATTATATTCTATTTGCTTTTTATTTCCTTTCTTTTTTCCTCTTCCGATAAAATTGAGTATTTTATGATTTAATTTTATTTCCATATTTTTTCATTATGTCTCTTTTTAAGTGTTTGCTCTAGAGTTCTCTCTCTCTCTATATATATATCTTTATAATGATCTACCTTTAAGTAATGTTATACCACTATATACTTAGAATAGGAACTTTAGCATATACCATCTAATTCTTTCTTTTTATCATTCGTCTTATTATTAGCCTACATTTTACTTCTACATATTTCATCTAACCCCAAATATATTACTACTATTTTTTATTTGGCCATCAATTATTTTTTAAAGTAATTACAATTTAAAAAATAATATTTTAATGTTTACTCTCTTTTTGACATTTCTGGCACTCATTTCTTTGTCAATCCAAATATTCATCTGGTATCTTAATTCTTCTGTTTGATGAACCTTCTTTAATATTTCTTGCAGTGCAGGTGTGTTGGCAGCAAATGCTCTCAACCTTTGTTTGTCTGAAAGACATTTTTTTAAAAATATAAAATTCTGGCTTAGCTAATTTTGTTTCAGTACCGGAAAGATAGTATTCATTTTCTTCTGGCATGCATAGCTGCTATGATATTTTTTTCCATAGGAAAGTAATATTTCTTTTTTTATAACCACCCACAAAATTTTCTTTCTCTCTTTTTTATCTCTTTAACTCTGATGTAAACAGACGTGTGTGCAAGTATGTGGTATGTGTGTGTGTAATGATCCTGCTTATAGTTATCTGAGTTTCTTGGATCTGCGCATTGCTGACTTTCATTAATTTTTGGAAATTTTGAGCCATGTCTCATGGAGAGACATGTTTTTAACCTTCATTTTTTTTCTGGGACTCCAATTACACTTATACTATGTGGATATAAGCCTACAGTCTGGATGCTCTGTTGTCATTCCTTGTTCACCTGTTCTTTTCTTTTCTCTTCTCTTTCTTACTTCTTCTCTACCATATTCCTTATTCTTCCTCTTCTGCTCCTTCCTCTCTCTCCTCTTTGTTTCAACTTCAGTAATTTATAATAAAGTTCAAATCCACTGATGCTTCAAACTCTGTCCTATCTTTAGAGAAACCTGTCAAAATAATTTTAATGTCTATTATTATGATTTTTATTTCTTATTTTATTTTACTCTCTTTTAAAATTTCTTCTGAAATTTCCCATCTATTTGTACATTTTGTATACTTTCTTCACTGTATCTTAAAAATTGCTCATAGTTATTTCAATATTTCTGTTTGACGGTTTCCACACAATAGATGTAATAGTTTGCTAGGGCTGCCAGAACAAAATACCACAGACTTGGTGACTTGGCTTAAACAACATATATATATTTTTTCACAGTTCTGAAGGCTGGAAATTCTAGACCAAGTCTTCGGTAGGTTTAGTTTCTCTGAGGCCTCTCTTCTTGGCTTACAAATAACCGCTTTCTCCATTAATCCTCATATAGAATTTTCTCTGTGCATGTAGCTCCTTGGTGCCTCTTCATATTCATACAAGGATATCAGTCCTACTGGAATAGAGGGCCATGCTTATGACTGCATTTAACCCCAATTACCTCGTTAATGGTCCTATATCCAAATATAGTCACATTAGTGTTTAAAACTTCAACATATGAATTTAGTGACACACAATTCAGCCCATAAGTTGGATCAACTCTGAGTCTGGTTCTGTCGATTGCTTTATCTTTTGGTAATGAATTCTCTTTCTTAAAAATCTGTTTTCTGTGTCATTATTTCTGCATATATTATCCAACATTTGATTAACTGTTAGAAAACAGTACAGGCTGATGAAAATATTTACAGCTGAAAATGGACTTACCTCTTCTTCTGTCAGGCTATTAAGGCAGAGAATTGACTCAGTTTGGTCACAGGTTGAGCTCAGTTTAGATTTTGTTGTTGCTGGAGTCACTTTCAGTGAAGAAGATACTTCAATTTACTTCAAAAGTAGAATATTGTTATTTGTGATTATTGTGTGTGTGTCTTACAAGTCTATTGTAGAAAAAATAATGGAATAACAAACACAAGATTTAGGATGGTGATTACCTTATTTAGGGTTTCCCAGGTGGCGCTAGTGGTAAAGGATCTGCATGGGTTCGACCCCTGGGTTGGGAAGATCCCCTTGAGGAGTAAATAGAAACCCACTCCAGTATTCTTGCCTGGAGAATTCCATGGACAGAGGAGCCTGGTGGGCTCCAGTCCATAGGGTGGCAAAGAGTTCAACACAACTGAATCAAGTTAGCACATATGTACACATAAAATGTTGATGAGGATTTCAAATTCATGGATTGCTTGAGATATCCTTCAATAATGTATGAAGCTAATTAATTATGATACTTTGCAAAATCACAGAATAAGTGCACATTATAAGTTCTCCACTCTGTCTTTATAAATGTTGTTTATTTTCTCTTGACTGTTCATCCCATCCTCGTTAGCAACCTGCCCCAAATCTGGCTGGCTTTTTTTTTTTTTTTTTTCTGTGCTAGATACAGAAAAATCTCTTTTATCTCTAATGAGAATAAAGTTTCAGGTCATCAAAGTTAACCAAAATGTTTCCTACACTTTTAATTTCCCTATTAAATACAACAACCAAACATTATTAGATACAGCCCTTATTGATTTTAGCCTTTGTTAGATGTGAGATTGCACACTCTCCCAGCAGAATAAGTATTCACTAATAGTGAATGAACACAGAGTAGTTTCTGGACTTTATACTGGAGACTCTGTAGGCTTCTGGCCTTCTCTCCATGACCTGTCTCTTCCCAACCCTTTGGAAAGGATGGAATTTGTGGCCTCTCAAGGCTAACTCACAATGCACATCCTATAGGCAGTTGCCTTACCCCTTCACAAAGAAACAAGCCTGTTCCCAAATGCATATGATAAAGTAAGCAAAGAAGTCTAGCATGTAGAGTTATGCAAATGTTGGTTTTTTAATTTTATTTTTATTTTTAAATGAAAATATGCTGACATTCTGCACGAAACTCTATAGCTCACTTTGGTGCAACTCGTTTAACAAATATGGTCAATGGCATTAATTTTTTGTATCACACACAACAAATCATACACATGATTTATACCAGAAGAATTTCATGGGGCTATTTGTCCTGTGACTACACATATAGTTTTCTACTGTTTTCTTATACAACTGGTACGTCATAATTCATCGTTACCTCTTGTGTTATGTAATTTTAATATATTTTGGAAGATTGAATCACTCTTCTATTAGTTCCTTAAATGTACTCTATGTTTGTGTATATGGACACATGTTTCATCTTTGTGATTCTAGCACATAGAATAGACAATGGCACATTGTTGACAAACCCCTATCTGTCCAGAGAATGGAACAATGCTGGAAATCTGAGGCTTGCAGGTATTTCACTTTGGAAATTGCTCTGTTCCCTCTGTGCACAGCTGATTTTAGATCTTGGGCCCTGATCTGGTGTTTTGGGGTCTGCGTGTATTTGAACTGAATCCCCAGGGTTACCTCATCCATGGATTCTCACTAGCCATTAAATCATTCCCAGGAAGAACAGGAAATCTGGCACTGCTTTTGATGACACATTAATGATGTGATGTCTGGTTTCTATTAAAAATCTAAAAGCAGAAGTTTTGAGGCTAGAAACAAAAGTATAGACAATGTCATACATAAACTTTAATATATTGCTTAATATACTAGATGACCAGACTGGTGGACTCCACTGGACAATGACATAAGAGGCCTAGTCAAGGATGGAATATATGAATACTGCAGGAAAACACAGCCTTCTTCCATTATTGTCTTTTCAGATTTTCTGTGAACTAGTCCCAGTGGAGTTAGCTAGAAAGGTGGTAACCACCCATTTCAACACAGAGTAGTTTCCTAGTAGAGAGTCACATATCTCTTCAGTTCAGAGTTTTAAAGTAAAATAGACCCATTTGCTTAAATTTTGCTCACATGTGTGATGCATCCAAGTTTGCCACATGTAAGAGGTGTGGCTTGTCCCCCATATAGACTCAGGATTTAGTTGTATTTGTGCTATGATTTGAACTAGGTCCCAAGGATTCCTATATTTTAAAAATGTAAATAAGTATATTATTTAACAAACAGTAAGTACCCACTCTGTGCGGGACTCTGTATGAGGTTTTGGAAAAAGAAATAAAGAAGATTAGTGTTTTGATTTCAAGGAGAGACACACATAACTCGCAAAAGCAATTCAGTGTAAGAAGGGCTGTGATGGGGGAGGTACAGTGACATGCATGTGCATGCTCAGTCCCTCAGCTGTGTCTGACTCTTTGTGACTGCATGGACTGTAGCCCACCAGGATCCTCTGTCCATGGGATATTTCAGGCAAGAATACTGGAGTGGGTTACCAAGCCCTCCTCCAGGGGATCTTCTTGATCCAGAGATTGAAACTGTATCTCCTTTACCACTGACCCAACTCAGAAGCCCATGCAATAATAGGACACCTAACCAACTGGGGAAAGAGCAACAGGTGCCTTTAGGAAGAGGGGATAGTGGTCAGAATCCAGGTGTTCACCATTGGATCATTCATTATGTCATGGCTCAGGAAGTAGAAATGTTTAACATGAAATATACCACATGGGAAGTTGTTATGAACTGAAGATTTGTGTCCTCCCCTGAAAGTACATATGTTGAAATCATACCACCAAAGTGATGTACAAGAGTGGGGTCTTTGGGAGGTAATTAAGTGATGAGGGTGGAGTCCTCATGAGTAGGATTCAGTTCAGTTCAGTCACTCAGTTGTGTCTGACTCTTTGTGACCCCGTGAACCTCAGCACACCAAGCCTCCCTGTCCGTCACCAACTCCTGGAGTCTACCCAAACCCATGTCCATTGAGTCGGTGATGCCATACAACCATCTCATCCTCTGGTGTCCCCTTCTCCTCCTGCCCTCAATCTTTCCCAGCATTAGGGTCTTTTCAAATGAGTCAGCTCTTTGCATAAGGTGGCCAAAATATTGGAGTTTCAGCTTCAACATCAGTCTTTCTAACGAATACCCAAGACTGATTTCCTTTAGGATGGTCTGGTTGGATCTCCTTATTAGGATGGTCTGGTTGGATCTCCTTACAGTCCAAGGGACTCTCATGAGTCTTCTCCAACACCACAGTTCAAAAGCATCAGTTCTTCAGCACTCAGCTTTCTTTATAGTCCAACTCTCACATCCATACATGACCACTGGAAAAACCATAACCTTGTTAGATGGACCTTTGTTGACAAAGTAATGTCTTTGCTTTTCAATATGCTGTCTAGGTTGGTCATAACTTTCCTTCCAAGGAGTAAGCATCTTTTAATTTCATGGCTGCAATCCCCATCTGCAGTGATTTTGGAGCCCAGAAAAATAAAGTCAGCCACTGTTTCCACTGTTTCCCCACCTATTTGCCATGGAGTGAGTGGGATTAGTGCCTTTATAAAAAAGACCCCACAGAACTCTGTAGCCCTCTTTCAGCCATGTGAGAACACAATGAGGAGATGGCCATCTATGAACCAGGAAGAGTGCCCTCATCAGACACTGAAGCTTCCAGTGCTTGATCTTAGACTTCTCCACCTCCAGAACTGTGAAAAATAAATACTTTTAGTTTAAGCCACCAAGTCTGTAGTATTAGATTATAGCAACCCAAACTAAGACAGCAGGGTGACCTACTGATGCCACAAGAGAGAGAACAGAGGTGTCATGAGGTCACAAATGTAGGAGTATTATTTTTGTCAAGAGGAAAGGAGAAATATTAATATCTGTACAATAATATTTAACACTTAGTCCTACTATGTCCCAGGAAGAATTCTAAGGACTTTACATGAACCATATCATTTAATCCTATAATAAACCTAAAGAAAAAGTCACTCAGTTTTGTCCGACTCTTGGTGACCCCATGGACTATTCAGTTCATGGAATTCTCCAGGCCAGAGTACTGGAGTGGTGGGTAGCCTTTCTCTTCTCCAGGGGATCTTTCCAACCCAGGGATAGAACCCTGTTCTCCTGCATTACAGGTGGACTTTTTACCAGCTGAGCCACAAGGGAAGCCAATTAACCTAAAAGATAAGTATTATCTTGAGAATGAAAACCTTCTGGAGAAATAGAGGGAAAAGCTTCAGACCAAGTGCTCCATTGTGGAAGACAGAGCAAGGGGCAAAAATTGGAAGAGCTCCAGAGGAATCATCTAAGAAAGTGTCACACCCAGAGCATGTATTTCTTGGACTAGAACCTGAGACAGCATAAAGACATAAAGATGCTGATGTCTTAGAAGAACTAGTTGGAAGGGATGATGCACACAGAAGGGCCGGATGTGTAGTTAACTTTTTATGAAGTCTGTTTCAAAATCTGGCACTCAACAGTTTAAGTGGTCTATTCTCATATTTTTACTTCCTAAGGAAAATAACTTTTCTTTCTTATGGATAGAAACAGATAAACTATAATCGTAACTGCTAATTTTTTAGAGCATTTACTGGGTGCCAGGAACTGTTTCAAGCACTTATCATACATGATTTCATTTAAGTCAAGTAAAAACTGTATGAAGGATGAGCTATAATTGATCCCATTTTACAGATGAGAAAACAGATTTAGGGAGGTTAAGGAACTCATCTAAGGTTCACATCTCTTAGTAAGTGATTGAGCTGACATTACAACTCCAGCAGGCTGATTCCAGAGCCTACACTCTTCATTCTAAACCTAGGAAAGTGTTAGATTATAACTCAAGACAAAACGTTTCAGCTATGGTGGAAAAATCAAAGAAGTAAATTGTAGCAAGATGTGTCCTTTCAAAATTAAAATATGGTTTAAGTATTTAAAGTTTTTTCTGCTATGAGGCTTCACAGACGTCTGATAAATGTGCACCGTTTCTGGCAGAGATTGGAATCGATACAACAGTAGCTTTGAAGCGTCTCTGTGGTTTCCTGCAGCTGTGATTTTTCCACGGATGCAGTTTTGGGTTATCTTGTCACTAGATTCTTGGTGCTAGAGCCTTCAGAATGCTAATATTCCTCTCCGTTTTTCTTCATTTCCTGAAGACTTGATGACCTCTGAATCATCTAAAGTTTTGACTGGCGGTGTGCCCTTTGTTGTGCTAAAATCTTGCTCCTGAGGCTATGTTTCCCTTGTTTCAATTGCCTTCTTCATTTTTCGAAGTCATTTTCATCCTGAGAGGAAAAAAAAGAACATCTAGTTTTTGTTGATTTTGTTGATTTTTTCATTGGAAGAAATCTGCAAAAATGCTTTTCAAAACTTTCGCAGTGGCAGCAGTCTGGGGGGTGTTTAAATGCAATGGAAAAATAAGACATTCATGAGGAAGGGGTTTTCAGGGAATTTGCACAGAAAAAAAAAAAAAGTTCAAACTGTTGAAAAGGCAGCTTTGTCTGCCAAAGTGACCATTCCGGTCTATTTACACTGACTCTTCTTTTCCAGGAGCTCAGGCTCCAAAAGTTTTGAGTTGCTGACAGCAGGTAAATACAGAATAATTGAGGCAGCAGAGTAGAACAAGCAGGGACCAGGGACTTGGGCAAGCTGACCTGGGGCAAGTTTTTGATCTTTACCTCTGCCAGTCTCAGTTTTCTCATCTGTAAATTGACGTTGTGTGTTAAGTCACTCGGTCGTGTCCGACTCTTTGTGACCCCATGGACTGTACAGCTTGCCAGGCTCTTCTGTCCATGGGATTTTCCAGGCAAGGATACTGGAGTGGGTTGCCATTTCCTTCTCTAGGGGATCTTCCCGACCCAGGGATCGAACCCAAGTCTACTGCATTGCAGTCAGATGCTTTACCGTCTGAGCTACTAGGGAAGCCCCTAAATTGACGTTAATGATGGTAATTATCTCATAGTTGCAGAGAAGATTAAATGAAATGTGTAAAGTTGTTTGGGCTTCCCTGGTAGCTCAGCTGGTGAAGAATTTGCCTGCAACGCAGAAGACCCCGGTTTGATTCCTGGGTCAGGAAGATTCCCTGGAGAAGGCATAGGCTACCCACTCTAGAATCTGCCTGCAATGTGGGAGACCTGGGTTCGACCCCTGGATTGGGAAGATCCCCTGGAGGAGAGCATGACAACCCACTCCAGTATTCTTGCCTGGAGAATCCCCATGGACAGAGGATCCTGGTGGGCTTCAGTCTGTCACTCGAGTGTATGCTCCTTGGTTTTTGTCTTGTCACAACAAAGATTTGGAGTGACGGACATTAAAGCCCCCTCAGCGTGTCACAGCTCTCTGGTCTTGGATAGACCATGTTATGGCTCTCAGGTCTCGAATGGACCGTGTTATGGCTCTTAGACAAATCAGTGTTACAGCTCAGTGTTATAGCTCTATTTTATTTAGATAATAACAGGAAAATCCATCCTCGAGGCGTGAGGGCATGTCTATCCAAAGACGCGAAAAGAAGAGTGCCCCAGTGTGCGGGAGAGGGAGAGGGAGAGGGAGTGGGAGAGGGAGAGGGAGTGGAAGAGAGAGAGAGAGCCCTTTGGCTCCTCTTTTTATATGTTTTTTTCTTCCCCCTGGGCCTGCCCTATGCAAATTGGGCTTAGTCAGGAGTGCTGTTCTACCTGAAGTCCTCACTCGGGTCCTCGGACCTTCCTTTGACCTTCCTCTGTTATATTTTCGTGGGCTTTTCCCTTCCTTGTCTTTTAGCCACTGCCATTTTGGACTCCTTTTCCCTATTCTAACTACCTAACAAGTCCTGCAGATGGTGACTGCAGCCGTGAAATTAAAAGATGCTTACTCCTTGGAAGAAAAGCAATGACCAACCTTGATAGCATATTGAAAAGTAGAGACATTACTTTGCCAACAAAGGTCCGTCTAGTCAAGGCTATGGTTTTTCCAGTGGTCATGTATGGATGTGAGAGTTGGACTGTGAAGAAGGCTGAGCACTGAAGAACTGATGCTTTTGAACTGTGGTGTTGGAGAAGACTCTTAAGAGTCCCTTGGACTTCAAGGAGATCCAACCAGTCCATTCTGAAGGCGATCAGCCCTGGGATTTCTTTGGAAGGAATGATGCTACAGCTGAAACTCCAGTACTTTGGCCACCTCATGCGAAGAGTTGACTCATTGGAAAAGACTCTGATGCTGGGAGGGATTGGGGGCAGGAGGAGAAGGGGACGACAGAGGATGAGATGGCTGGATGGCATCACTGACTCGATGGAGATGAGTCTGAGTGAACTCCGGGAGTTGGTGATGGACAGGGAGGCCTGGCGTGCTGCGATTCATGGGGTCACAAAGAGTCGGACACGACTGAGCAACTGAACTGAACTGAACAAGTCCATGGGGTCAAAAACAGCTGGACACAACTGAGCACACAAACATAAAGCTGTTTGCAAAGTGCTTGGTGCTGATTAAGAGCTGAATACCAGTAGATATTATACTATTACTTTACTTATTTTAAAATATTTTTAAATAAAAATATTATTTTAATATTTTATTATTGTTTACTTATTATGTTATTAAAATTAAAAATTTTTTAAAAGAGTTTTGGCTGTACTGCATGGAAGGTGTGATCTTATTTCCCCAACCAGGAACCAAACCCATGCCCCCTGCAGTGGAAGTGTGGAGTCTTAACCACTGGACCACCAGGGAAGTCCTATATTATTATTATTGTTGTATCTTTTTTTATACTGCATTGACATTAAAATGACAACAGTAAAAATTTCTGTGTGTTGAGATTGACCCTTTCATCATTCAAATGAACTCTCGAAGACTTCAGCCTTCATCTTCAGCCCCTACAGGACCTAAGAACCCTGCCTCCATCTCCCAGAAGCTGCCACAACACGATCATTCCTGCATTATCCATCACTGATGGACACCTCAGTTCTTTGCATGGTAGCTCGCTGTATTGTTGGAAAATACTCTCAGAAAGTCACTGTTCTAAGTACTACTTTCCAATAATTTCTACCAGTTCACTTCAGTGTGACTCCCTAGGGCCACCTGAGGATGGGTCTAGTCCCCTTTCCATATGCGTTCATGTGTGATAAGTAACTTCAGTCATGTCCAACTCTTTACGACCCCATGGACTATAGCCTGCCAGGCTCCTCTGTCCATGGGTTTCTCCAGGCAAGAAAACTGGAGTGGGTTGCCATGCCCTTCTCCAGGTAATCTTCCTGACTCAGAAAAGTTCGAAACTGAGTTTCTTACATTTCCTACATTGGCAAGAGGGTTCTTTACTGCTCATGCCACCTGGGAAGCCCCCCTTTCCATATGACAGCTCTATGTGGGCAAGTTACTTAACTCCTCTGGATCTTGGTTTATGCCTATGTAAAATGGAACTTATTGTTTAACCCTTAAGGGAATTTCCTGAGGAGTAAACATATATGTGTTTGAAAAGAACTCAGGATACGGTAGGTGCTCGATAAGCCATGGTGTGCCAAACCCAAGCAAAATGCTTCCTCGATGCCATGCGTTTCTGGTCCACGTGACTAATGACTCGAGGAAGATTGCCTGACATCGGCGGCTTTCCTTCGGGTTGTAGAAGAGGAGGTTTGGCCTTCCCTGAGCTACACGGCAGCCCTCCATGGGGGGTACCATGTCTTCTATGCTCTACCTCCCATGGTCAGCCAGGCCTGCTGTGATGACTTTTCCTGGTCCCTCATGTCACTGGTAGTCACGCTTGAGCAGTGCCTTGCCTTGCCTCTTCCCTCTGTTCCAGGGCCTCCCTGTTTCCCTGAGCTCAGCAGAACTCCCTTGGTGCCTGTGTGTGCTTTGGTCCACTCAGCAGGCTGGCGAGGCTCCTGGTTAGAGACTGCGGAGATGAGCACACAGCCACTGACAGGCTGGCCCCTCATGCCGTGGCTTATGCTGCCAATGTCACTTCTGCTGATTGGAGTCCTGGCTGCCTCAAGCCAGCGGGACTGTCCTGAAGTGTGCTGGAATCAATAGCCACCATGTGGATATACAGGGCCGCTTGAATAGGAACCAGGAGACATCCCTCCTTCTCACTCTCTGACAGACCGTCTTGGAAAGCAGTGGTTTCAAGAAGCTCTCTGGAGAGGCCCCAGGAGACTGAGCCCTTGATGTGCTTGTTACAAACACACTATTAAAATTATTCTTCTTCTGTCTCTGCCCCACTCCTCTCTCACTTTCACTCCCATTTTTTGGAATTATGATCTCAATACTCTTTTAGGATTTAGCATGTAAACTTTTGCCTGTCTCTGTATTCTTGGGAACCCTGGCAAAGATAGGCAAAGTTATTATTATTACTACTACCCCTCCTCTTGTTCAGAGTCAGTTTGATGATAGCTGATTACCAGCTCTCCGCTCTCCTACTCACAAAAAGAAGCTTCCTTCTCTGCTTTATGAGTCAACAGCTTCAGGCCAGATTCTCCCCTCTCTCTCTCTCTCTTTTTTTATCCCTTCCAGAGAGTTATTCCCTCAGTTCTCATTCACTGCTTTCAAACCTCATGGGGTGATTGGATCTCAGACAATGTTATAACGGTGCAAATGGCCTGGTGTGTCACCTATTGAAGGTTATGTTGGAGTTTCCACAGGGGATTTTCTGAAGAAAAAGAGCCGAGCCTTAACCTGAAATTAGAAGTTAGTGACTTTTCCTGTAAAGAATCAGAGAGTCAGTATGTTAGACTTTCCTGGTATGACTGCATAGTCTCTATAGCAACTATTAAACCCTACAGGTGTAATGAGAGAGAAGTTTTAGCACATACATAAATGAACTTGCAATAAAACTTTATTTATAAAAAATGTGCTCCAATAAAACTTTATATATAAAAAACATTTTGGGGATCAGATTTGGCCCAAGGGTTATGGTGCAGACCCTTTCTATGAATGATGAAATTACAAGAAAACAAGTAAAGCAGAATTGGGGGAAAATAAGGGCTGTTTTAATATCTCTAAATTTCTATTTCTTTAATTTTGATTTAATTCAGTAAAAGCATATTGAGAGGAGGAAAGAGAACAAACTCTTATTGAATGCCTCCAATGAACCAGAGTCTTGGCTGGGAGTTTCCATATGATATAACTCTTATTGCTTTTAGCAATTATTATTATTATTATTTCAATTTTTGGATAAGATGGGTAAGCTGAGACTTAGAGATAAATGAGTCATCTCTTCATAAAAAGCAGTTTCAAAGTTCAATATATACACTCTGTTATATTTAAAAAGGATAACCAGCAAGGACCTCTTGTATAGCATAAGGAACCCTGCTCAATGTTATGTGGCAGCCTGGATGGGAGAGAGTTTGAGGGAGAATGGATACATGTGTATGTATGGCTGAGTTCCTTTGCTGTCCGCCTGAGACTATCACAACATTGTTAATTGACTATACTCCAGTATAAAATAAAAAGTTAAAAAAAATAAAAGACTGAGGGAGAAAAGAAAAAAAAAAAAGCAGTGCCAAGGTTAAAAAACAGGCTCCGTCTAACCCTGTGTGAAAGTGTTCTAATTAAGTACCTAGTTTGTGCAGAGTTCTGCACTTCTAGCTGCATAAAATATAGGGGTGAATAAGATGGTTCCATTTGAGTCAGAAGCACAATAAAACAACAGCAAAATAAAATAGGACAGTCTCTATTGTCCCAAGAGAAGCACAAAGCACTAAAGGAGTTAAAGGAGCATACCTGGCAAGTGGGAAGCCGGGCAGCCCCTCTGAGAGGGTGGCAGTGAAGTTGAGATTTGAAGAACAAATATGATTTTGAAAGGTAGAGAGAAGAAAGAGGGCTGGTCCAAGCAGAAGAAGAATGTTAATAAGACCAGGGAATCTAGAACAGGAAAAATTAGTGAATGTGGAGGAGATGTAGACCATCAAGGACAAGTCTTGTCTACTTCTTAATTTGGCCAAATGCTTTGCTCAGCCCCAGGCTTAAAGGTCCCCTCTGAATACAGCTAGCTTTGGGCTGGGTCTGGCCATTACTGAAATGAAGTCAGTTTTGTCTAATCTTTTCTTGGATAGATGTCTCATTGAGTACTCAGGATGGAGAAATAGAATTTTGATCAATAGGAATAAAGGGTCATAGAGTGAGAGCCAATTAATCAGAGGCGGAGTAGACACAGCAAGAGAGGAATGCAGAAAATAGGAGCAACACTGGAGAGTCTACGAACATCTGATAAAAGAACAGGAAGTCCAAGGTTCATTATTTTCATATCCTTTACCCTCTCCATGTGATGATTTCTGCAAAGGCAGGGACCCTACCTGTCACTTCCAACATGCCATCCTTCGCATTTAACGCATCGCCTCACACATTGTATGCACTCAGTTATACTCAACAATAGATGGAATAAATGATTGAACTCAGCCAGGCTCTTTTCCCAGTGAGAGAGCTAGGGCCCAAATCTTGTAGTAACTTGCCCCAGGCTTTCTCAGTGGGAACCACCTCTTCCATAGAAGGATTCCTATAATCCACTGGTGTTTCCCATGTGCTCCTCCCAGTCTATGAAGGCTCAGAGCCAGGGGGAAATGCTCAAACCACCTCGTGCAACCAAGAGTCTTGCATCATTCACACAGAGAGGGAGATTTTCCAAGTTCTTGTTGCTGTGGAGAGATGAGGTCAAACTGTTAAGAGGTCAGCAGTACTCTTAACACTGCCTTTGTGCTGTTTTCATATAAATATTTTTACTGGGACATTTTTTTGGCAACCAAGGCTCACTCCCAGGACTGTGGAGAGAAGGGAAGGTTTGCTCACCACATGCCAGTGGTACGCACTTGAGTCAACAGAGGGCCAGAGTGATTTGATATCAAATCCTTTTTCGCTTTTGTCTTGATGCTTTCCCACTGACTCAGTGTCTGTCCTTTATCCTCTCTTCAAATGGGAAACAGCTGGGCTGAAGTCAAGTCCATGTCCAAATTCTCTACCCACTTCCCTTTCAATGTTCCTACCCCGTCCTCTGGCCAAGAAAGCAGAAGCTATTTCTGAGACACTAATCTTGTTGCAGATGTTTTGCTAATTACCAAAAAGCTCAATTTGGCAGCTTGTTGGTGGAATAGCTAAATCAGACTCATACATTTCAACATTTTCTGTTACTCACCTAGTGAAGTCCTATTCAAGGGTTGTTCTATAATTTGGAGTAGCTCTGAGAATGCCTTTCTACCAATATAGATGAGTTCCCTAGGAAAATTCAAACAATGACCACTTGATCCATGTACCAAAAATGTGATTGATTCCTCTCTGTGTCCCTCCTACTCTGATCCATATGGATCAATGCTTAATCCATAATGGTGTTCATGATGGTTGGAGTAAATGAATGAGTTCAGAATTAGATGTTGCATCCTTCTCTTTGTCATGGTTCTACTTTGTTCACAAGGAATTGGACCCATTTCCTTGAGCTAAGATGTAAATTGAAATTGTATTTAGCAGTAAGATCTTGTGATAATAAAAACATTTTGCATTTTTAAGGTACTTTTAAATCCATAAACTTAGTTCATTTTTACTACTCTATAGAGTAAAAAAAAAAAAAGAATTATTTTTATTTCTTGGTTATTTCTCTCACTATTCTCTGTATCTAATACAATCCAGGTCACTGACTTTACATATGCAGTGATTCCGTACACTATCCTATAGTGTTACCAGCTTAACCCAGACTGCCGTTTTTCTCCATATAGCTTCTTGTGATTGTATCCTAGCTGGTCTCCTTAACTCCTGAACTTTTGATTTAACTCTCACAATATTGTCAGGATCTATGTATATTTAATACGCTTTATTATTTCAAAACAAAGATTAAAATGAAATAAGCCACAGCAATAGAAAAGGAATTATTGATCCTAGTATTGGTCCTGTTACATCAACTGTGTGACCTTGGATGAAGACTGGTCCCTTCTGTGAGCTGTCTTAGCATCCTTGACTTTGGAAATAACTGACTGTGGGTTGTAATGTGATGCATTTGAACACATGTGCCTCCAACTAGCCTCTAAGCCCTTGGATGAAGACTTGGATGGTTCCTCTGGTCCCAGTTGTCCATTAGCATAATGAGGACATTGACCTAGATTGCAAATATGTGGCACTCCTTATACCATTTACTACTGCTGTGCTTAAGGCAAACATTGCTAATCGGTTTCTAAACTCATTCTCATTGAATCTATATGGAAGATCAAAATTCATTTCTATATAACACTACAAGAAGTCCCTTCTATTCTATTGGGGGTTTAAATTTTTATTTATTTATGGCCTCACTGGGTCTTCGTTGCTCTGCACAGGCTGTATATAGTTGCAGAGCATAGGATCTAGGTGCTCTGGCTTCAGTCATTGCAACTCAAGAGCTCAGTATTTGCCTCTCTCAGGCTCTAGAACAGTCTCAGTAGTTGCAGTGCATAGGCTTAGCTGCTCTGTGGAATGTGGGTTCTTCTGGTGCAGATATTGAACCTCTGTCCCCTGCATTCCAGGCAAATTCTTATCCACTTGCACTACCAGGGAAGTCCCTACTGGAGTTTTTTTAAATGAAAAGATTGTACATGAGATTCAAAACTAAAGACATCCTTCACTGTTCTTGGCAGTAGAAATTTTCTGAAGACCCCTCAGTTCTGTTATTTTCCAGTAGATCTATGTGGGCCTTTCGATGTATTTAGATTTAGGCTTCTGAGAATTGCATCAAAGAGAAGATCACGCCCAGATCCCAGGGATGCCTGGGCTTTCTGATAATGACTCCAAACGTAATCACCATCCTGTAAGTAATTAGCAGTCTGTTACTCCAAGCCTAAAGCCACTGACTTGGTGTCATAAGCCAATAAGGGTTCCACACTAAAAACATCTGAGCCGAGTGAAATACTGTCATAATGAGGGCAGATGTGGCTATTCAGTTCTCATGTATCTTTTGTATTCTCAGTGCACTAGCACAAGGGGAGTGTTAATTGGTCTTGGCATTCTCATCCACTATCCAGAGGCCTGTTTAACATAGAAGTTGAGCACTCTCAGAATCCTTGATGTTTTTGGAAAGTGGGTTACATCAAAACATCCTCTGAGTCCTGATTAAATTAATTTCCCTTTTTGTTCCTGGCACAAACTAAGTGTAAAAATAAATATTTGTAGAATGAATGAATTCTTAGACTTTTCACTAGCTAGCAATTCCACTGCCAAGTGTCATGTTCTCTCTAAAATGATCCCCAACTCACTCCAGTATCATCTAGCGTCTCCCTTCTGTGAGCTGTCTTAGCATCCTTGACTTTGGAAATAACTGACTGTGGGTTGTAATGCGATGCATTTGAACACATGTGCCTCCAACTAGCCTCTAAGCCCTTCAGGCAGGACAACACCTTATTTCTTTTTGTTTATTTTACAAGGACCATTGCATAGTCAGTATCTAGTAACTGCTTAGCAATAAGCTATAATTCACAGCCATAGCAAGATAGTCTCTAAAATAAGAGTACCAAGGCAAGTGAGGTGGGTTTATTATAGTAGAGGGTAATGTGATCTTAAGCCATATAAACAGAACCATAATCTCAAGACTGCAGGGTGAGGCAGCCACCTAGATTGGTGAGATAATGTGTTATATTTAGTTGTAGCCACTATAATCTTCAGGGAAATAGGAAAAACCTGGAGCACTTTCAGAAGAAAGGGACAGGGTTGGGGACTGGCTGGAAAGCATATGATGCAGATTGGTTCCACGCTCTGAAACCATTTACTCAGAAAAGAAATGAATAAGACCTGACATGAGAGTTTTCTAAAAATATCTGAAAGGCTGTTGTGTAGCAGCAAGAGTAAACTACTGTATGCATCCCCATGGGGCAGAACTGAGACTGGTGGGTAGAAAACATAGGCAAATGTGGAAATGGGAACCCCTTCAATACACTTCCTCGAGTAGCTCACATTCTTAGGTTGTGCATGCATGCTCAGTCATGTCTGACTTTGCGACCCTATGGACTGTAGCCCACCAGGCTCCTGTGTCCTTGCCATTTTCCAGGCAAGAATACTATAATCCACAGGACAGTGTTGCCATTTCCTCCTCCAGGGGATCTTCTCAACTCAGGGATCGAATCCATGTCTCATGTGTCTCCTGCATTGTAGGTGGATTCATTACCTGCTGAGCAATGGGGAAGTCACACTCATAGCGGTTATGTCTCAAGTCAGGAAGTTCCCAAACTGGTATGCTTTCAGGTTCAAGGGTGTATATTTATCACACAGGACTCAGCAGCCTTCCTTCTTGGATGAGATTCAGAATGAAGTATCGCTGAATGGATACAAATCCTGGTGCTTATCTCCCACTTGGAAATCTTCTGCTAGAAAATGAATCTGAGAGAAGAAGCATGTCCCTTAGCAAAGAAGCCTAAATAATTCAACAAACTCTGAACAATAGGACATAGGTCCTCAAATCCAGCAGATCCATGGTACCACTCATGAAGCCTCTGAAGTATTTTAGCAATCAGATATATATATATTCAAAGTTTGAAAACCACTTGATTTCTATCATCTTCACTTAACTTCTAACAGAGGTAGTGGCAGTGAGCTCTTGAGGTCAGGGAGTCTGAGCCTCCCTGATGTGCCATTGAACTGGTCTTGTTATAATCTCCTCTTGGGAAGTAGACTTCTGTTTAGTAAAAGAAATGTCCTTCTGGATGCTGGAGTTGCCAGGTAAAATCTACTCCCTGGGTACATGATGATCTTTCCAGAGGACAATAAGCATGGACTAAAGAAACAGCCTTCTGGCATACTGCAGATAGTATAATAAAGTGTATGGACTTTCCAGGGTTTCTGTTCTATCTGGGCCATTTGTGAGCCCCAAACACCACTGAAGGGGTATTCCTGCCATCTTCCATCTTTGCTCTCATCTGCTCTTTTTAAACCATTCCTTGTGCTTGCTTCCATCTGACCTCTGTCTTTACAGCAACTAATGTTATTGTAATCCGAAAGTCATCCCTTTCTCACCCCTAAGACTCGATGTTTTGTTTCTTGACCCTGATTCTCACTTTGCCCCTCTCTCACCCAGCTACGCTGCCTCTGATTACCTAAAGTAAGCACAGATCTTGGTTTCCTCGGCCTGGGATCTTTCTATCCTGAGATCTCTTCCCCTGATTTCCCTTCATCTCCCATGAACTCAAAGAGCAGCAACCTGAAGATTCCTCAATTCTCTGAATCCCTTTTTGATGCAAAGTCAACTTGTTCTCTAGGTTGTAGGAATATACACCTATGAAGGAAGGAGTCATCCTCTCTTTTTACCCATCCACTTGTAAGTCTGAGTTCTTTCAGTTGGTCTAATTCTATGGTTTTCAAGTGCAGAACAGAGCTGTTGCTAAAGAAGCAGTAAAGCGAGGTGTACTTCTCTCCCTCAACATCTGTGTTTCCCTCACTAAACCATGCTTTGTACCAACAGTCTAATTAAAACACTTACAGCAGCATTTTAGATTTAATGTCTTTTCAAGGAAGAAGCAAAGCTGAGCAATAAAGGAAAATGAGCTGTGTCAACAAAAGCATCTGAGCTATTTTGCTTTTTTTTTTTTTAATTTGGGTTCACTTGCTGGTAAAGCAGTGTAGTCTTAAATTTTCTTCACTAATTTGCCTGAAAAGTGCATGCTAATAATGACTGTCTGGATATAATTTTTTTTTTTAACTTTCCATCTACCCCCTTCACATGACATTTTGGATTTTTCATGCCCATCCTCCTCTCCAGAAAGCTGATCTTAGATGTGTCAATGCAATTAACAGAGATGTTCTAGTTCAGAAATGCTTTTGAGTATATTTCTTCATAATCAAATTTGAACTAGCAGAACATTTAAAATGTATTTCTCTTTGGACAATAACCGGAACAACCGAATATTCTGGAGCCTGGAGCATGACAGTGAAGCTAACTTATAAATATGGAAGTGCAGAACAGTGCCATGAACCAACAATGAAGCCAAAGGGTATGTCTCTACATACTCACCTGAGCCAGCCCTTTGGGAGGAAGAAGAGAATGAGCAGTTCACACAACTCTCTGGTTTCTTTCATTCAACTGACATTGCTTAGACCAGTGGCTCTTAACCTTTTTGGGGTCACAGACTTCTTTGAGAATTTGACGAAAGCTTAGGAAAAGTCTTTAGACATTTTTCTTCAGAAAAAGTCTCATTCTTACATGGGGAATTTTAGTCATATGGGGATCAAATAAGAGCTTCAGGCAAAGGGGTTAAGAGGTTAGGGACTCGAAATAAATTTAAGGTCTAATTTGCAGCTTATTTGTCACATAAATGACTATCTCTGGTTCCAGAATTTCAGACTGATATTTTACCAATCTGCTAAACATCTGACTGAAAATTCATCCATACATGCCGTTTGTAATGAAAGTTCAATCTACTTCAAGTTTAATACCCAGGCTAAAGATCTAAGTCATTTTGATTTCTTCTTCTGTATTCCTCTTGGCAGTCCGTCAGTGTGGTCATCCACTGTCTGGTACCTGCCGCCCCAGGGTCTCTTACATTTGTTCCTTCCTTGTTGCTTCCTTGCTAGTCAGGTTCTTATTAACTCTAAGGTGTTTTGGAAGTAGATTTCTAACTGGTCTTCATGTCTGCATTAACAAAGCACAGCTTCAAATCTTATTTTTTTTTTTTTTTACCTTTGGCATAAAAACATTTAATTTTTTCCACTATCTCATAGATTATATCCAAAATCTGTAGCATGATATTCAGTCTCACTATCCCAAACTTTGATTCCTGCTTTGATCAAAATGCTTCCATTCACCTGGTGACTTCATATTACACTGACCCTTTCTTCAGAATGTCTTGACACTTCTCACACCTGCCTTTACCTGCCCTGAACTTCTCCCTTTTGGAGAATATATTTTAAAAAATTCAATATATTTATTTGGCTGTGCTGGGTCTTCGTTGCGGCATGTAGGATCTTCATTGCATCATATGGATCTTTCACGGCAGTGCATGGCCTCTCTAGTTATGGTGAACAGGCTTAGTTACTCCGAGACATGTGGAATCTTAGTTCCCCAACCAGGGATTTAACCCAGGTCCCCTGCATTGCAAGGCAGATTCTTAACCACTGGAACACCAGGGAAGTTCCTGAAAATATCCTTTTAATTCTGAACTTCATGTCAGTATATCTACAGTTCAAGTCTGAATATATATATTCAAGCCCATACATACATATATGGCTTTAAGTTAAGTTCAGTCGCTCAGTCATGTCTGACTCTTTGTGACCCCATGGACTGCAGCATGCCAGATTTCCCTGTCCATCACCAAATCCTGGAGCTTACTCAAACTCATGTCCATTGAGTCGGTGATGTCATCCAACCATCTCATCTTTTGTCATCCCCTTCTCCTCTTGCCTTCAATCTTTTCCAGTATCAGGGTCTTTTCCAATGAGTCAGTTCTTCACATCAGGTGGCCAAAGTATTGGAGTTTAAACTTCAGCATTAGTCCTTCCAATGAATATTCAAGACTGATTTCCTTTAGGATGGACTAGTTGGATCTCCTTGCAGTCCAAGGGACTCTCAAGAGTCTTCTCTGACACCACAGTTCAAAAGCATTAATTCTTTGGTGCTCAGTTTTCTTTATATGCCAACTCTCACACCATACATGGCTACTGGAAAAACCATAGCTTTGACTAGACGAACCTTTTTTGGCAAAGTAATATCTCTGCTTTTTAATAAATTGTCTAGGTTGGTCATAGGTTTTCTTGCAAGGAGCATCTTTTAATTTCATGGCTGCAGTCACCATCTACAGTGATTTTGGAGCCCCCAAAATAAAGTCTGTCACTGTTTCCATTGTTTCCCCATCTGTTTACCATGAAGTGCTGGGACTGGATGCCATGATCTTAGTTTTCTGAATATTGAGTTTTGAACCAACTTTTTAACTCTCCTCTTTGACTTTCATCAAGAGACTCTTTAGTTCTTTGCTTTCTGTCATAAGGGTGGTGTCATCTGCGTATCTGAGGTTATTGATATTTCTCCTGGCAATCTTGATTCCAGCTTGTGCTTCATCCAGCCCTGCATTTTGTATGCAGTACTCTGCATATAAGTTAAATAAGCAGGGTGACAATATACAGCCTTGACTTACTCATTTCCCCACCAGTCCATTGTTCTATGTCCATTTCTAACTGTTGCTTGTTGACCTGCATACAGATTTCTCAGGAGGCCAGTAAGGTGGTCTGGGATTCCCATCTCTTGAAGAATTTTCCATAGTTTGTTGTGATCCACACAGTCAAAGGTTTTGGCATAGTCAATAAAGCAGAAGTAGATGTTTTTCTGGAACTCGCTTACTTTATCAATGATCCAACAGATGTTGGCAATTTGATCTCTAGTTCCTCTGCCTTATCTAAATCCAGCTTGAACATCTGGAAGTTCATGGTTCACATACTGCTGAAACCTAACTTGGAGAATTTTGAGCATTACTTTGCTGATGTGTGAGATGAGTGCAATTGTGCAGTAGTTTGAACATTCTTTGGCATTGCCTTTCTTAGGGATTGGAATGAAAATTGACCTTTTCCAGTCCTGTGGCCACTGCTGAGTTTTCCAAATTTGCTGGCATATTGAGTGCAGCCCTTTCACAGCATCATCTTTCAGGATTTGGAATAGCTCAACTGGAATTCCATCACCTCCACTAGCTTTGTTTGTAGTGATGCTTCCTAAGGCCCACTTGAACACATTCCAGGATGTCTGGCTCTAGGTGAGTGATCACACCATCATGGTTATCTGTGTCATGAAGATCTTTTTTGTATAGTTCTTCTGTGTATTCTTGCCACATCTTCTTAATATCTTCTGCTTCTGTTAGGTCCATACCATTTCTGTCCTTTATCGAGCCCATCTTTGCATGAAATGTTCCCTTGGCATCTCCAATTTTCTTGAAGAGATCTGTAGTTTTTCCCATTCTGTTGTTTTCCTCTATTTCTTTGCATTGATTGCTAAGGTATGCTTTCTTATCTCTCCTTGCTGTTCTTTGGAACTCTGCATTCAAATGGGTATATCTTTCCTTTTCTCCTTTGCCTTTAGCTTTTCTTCTTTTCTCAGCTATTTGTAAGGCATCCTCAGATAACCATTTTGCCTTTTTGCATTTCTTTTTCCTGGGGATATTTGGCTTTATTGAGGTATAATTTACATGCCAGAAAATTCTAAATTTTAAATTCTCATTTTGAAGGTGCAATTCAATGATTTTTAGTAACTCTACAGGATTGTGCAACCATCTGAACATTATAATTCTGTATTTTAATTTAATAATAATATCTACAGGGCAGGCATCATGATCAGCATATTAACTTTCATAATTACAACTATTCTGAAGGTAGTAATTATCTCTAGTTTATGAATTATTTTTTGAAGCTTAGAGAAAAGTAATTGTCTGAAGTCACACAACCGTTAGGAGGTAACATCAAGATTGGAGTCCAGACCTGCCTGACTGCAAATACCCTATTTTAGGCAATATGACATAATGTGTCTCAAATAGGAAAACCAAGTTCTACTTTAAGACTGTAATTTACTAAATAAAAAGTGAATTGGTTTTAATTCATGGTTGTATTCAGATGCTAGCACACATACAAGCAAGCAGTAAACATCTGTTAAATGACTCAAGAATCCAAACCTGTGTTATATGATGGGGTTATTTTAGAACTACTCCACTATTATTTTTGTTCAAATGATAGGCCATTGGTGGCCTTAGCCTTTGGTATAATTTGTGTAACTATAACTAGGAGTGGGTGAGGGGAGGGCTTGTTAATCTTGCTGCCACGTGAGGAGGGGTGAGTAGGGTCACTAATTATGCCATCTTTGACTTAAATAATCCATCAGGGTTTTCATTTTCTTTTCTTTTTTTAGAATTATTATTTTGTTATGATTTTATTTAAAAATTTTAATCATTTTTATTGTGAATATTTTATTATTTATTACATTTTTATTGGAGTATAGTTGATTTAAAATGTGTTTCTGCTATACAGCAAAGTGAATTAGTTATACATCAATAACAGTATTCTATATATTAACTGTAGTATGTACTTATCTTGAAGAATGATTACAGTGACAAAAATGTGAGAATAAAGGTGGGAAAATATATAGCTAACTACATTTGGGGGAAGGTGTACAACTTTTTTCTCTGTTGCTCATGTCTCAGTGACATACACCTCCCTTTTCTTCCTTGCAAAAAGTAAAGAATAGATACTATCATAATTCTCTTTTGATTGTCCTGAAATTCTGTATTTTTTCTGGTTAATATGGATCTAGAATCATCATAATCAAATAAAACACTGTCTGCAGATGGCTTTCACTTCATTTTACAAACAAACTTTGGCAAATATGAGGAAAGGAAAGAAGGAAAAAAGTAAATAAAAGAAAAGTAAATTAAAAGAAGCAACTGATGACAAGGAGAAAAGAAAGGAATGAAGGGTCCAGAAGAGAAAATTAACTGAAGGAGGAAAGGAAAAGGGGGATTAAAGGGGCAAGAGGAAGGCAGAGGACAAACAGGAGAGAAAAGAGAGAAGAAAATACAAATGAGAGCAGGACAAGACCCGGGTAGAAAAGTTAGAAAGGCAGAGAAGAAAGCAACTCAGTGATTTCAGCCAGGTCTATGCATTTTGAAACAATGCTTTCTGAATCCAGGCTTTAACCACAAGCCTCGAAATGCAGTTTGAACTGGAAACAGTCTCCACTGTGACATTTCTCCAAATGTTTTTCTGCTGAAAAGACTGCCTAATGCATGGATCCTTTTGCATCCCAGTCCCCGTTTGAAAGCAGACCTGGAAGCCTCAGCTTTCTATTTCCATAAGGCGTGAAGGGCTCTGGCCTTGAGTTAGCCAGACATGGAAGGGCTCAATTCACAAAGGTAGGCTGGCCAAGGGAACGGAGCGTGAGTTGTTCACTGCCGCAGGAGGGCTGGCTGGCTTGAGTCGTTCTTGGTTCTGCTCCAGTGTGATCTCACACATCGTGACAGGGCTTGTATCTCACTCTGGTGAAAGTGGTCCTCATTAAGTGAAACCTAGAAGGCTTGACGAGGCAGAGTAAAGGCATTCTTCGCCTGTCCTAGGGACTCAGCACAAAGATAGGATGCTAAACTTTAAGTTGAAATGTTTAGGTCCAATTCTCAAGACAATCCACAACCCATGCAAACCTCTGAATCCTCTCCTCAAATGGACTGTGCATTCTGTTTATCTGGAAAAATGAACACAGCCGCTTTGCCCATCTGCTTTGCTTTTCAAGAGAATGATTTGCTGTCTGTTTTATATGGAGGCAAAATGATAGAACGCATCTGTAGTTCCCAGAGAAGCGTGTTTATAGTGTCAGCATTTCTGCCATATCCTTCATCAGTGTACTGGAGACATTGATTGGGTCATTCATATTTATTAAAGCTTAATGTTTTGCTAAATGAAGTTCATAGCTCAGTAGTGTCTGACTTTTTGAGATCACATGGTCTATAGCCCACCAGGCTTCTCTGTCTGTGGAAATCTCCAGGCAAGAATACTGGAATGAGTAGCTTTTCCCCCCTCCAGTGGATCTTCTAGACCCAGGGAAGCCCCGGTGACGTTAAAACAGACCACAGAAAATGTTTTATTTAATTGTGATTATACTAGGTTCATACTAGAAATTTAGTTCTTCAGAGCACTCTACAGGGAATTATATGAGTTGTATATATGTTATGGACTGAAAGTTTTGGGTCCCCAGAAACCTCATATCTTGAAGCCTTAACCCTCATTGTGATGATATTTGGAGATGAGGCCCCCTAAAAAAGTGATTAACATTAAATGAGGTCATAAGCATTGGGCCCTGATCTGAGAGAATCAGTGTCCTTATAAAAAGAGATACCAGACAGTAAGCTTGTTCCTCTCTCCCTCCCTCCCTTCCTCTTTCTCTCTATCCCTCCATATTGAGGACATTACATGCATGGATGTATTTAACAGTAAGAAGGTGGCCTATTTGCAAGCTAGGAAGAGACTCTTCATTAGCAACTGAATCCACTGGCACCTTGATTTTGGACTTCCCAAACTTCATAACTGTGAGAAAGAAATTTCTGTTGTTTTAGCCATCCAGCCAGTGTCATTTTGATCAGACAGCCTGAGCAGACAGCACAGTATGCTCTCCTCTTTGCAAGGAGGAGGGCGAGGGATGTGCAATCAAGACATGATCAAGAAAAAGGTTGGCCATGTTCCCTTAACTGGAGTCTGTGATTTTTCCTTCTTTTTGAACCCAACACTTTCATTCTCTTAAACTATCTTGTTACATAAACATTCCCAGAACATTTTGACACTGATTTACTGATTTCATAGTCATATATAAATGTGTAAAATCAAATATTCCATATATCATGTTTTTTCCCTCAGAAACAACAGTAGCCTTTCACTGAATGACTGTCTCTTTTAAAAGAATCATTTGTTTGTCTGTGTTGAATCTTTGCTGTGGCACATGGAGTCTTTGCTGTGTCACAGGGGATCTTTCATTGCGGGGCACAACTGTATGTGTGGCACAAAGGCTTAGCTGCCCCATGCATGGGATCTTAGTCCCCCCACCAGGGACTGAAGTTGCATCCCCTGCATTGCAAGGTGGATTCTTAACCACTAGACTACCAGGGAAGTCCCTGAATGACTGTCTTTAGAAAAGAAAATTCTATGGGAAGGAACGGTTCATGTTCTCTTTAGCCCACGGATTCAATTTACCCATTCACAGAAATTCCAATAATCAGACTACTGTGCTATTTACTAAGTAGTCCAGACACAGTCCAATTTGTTAGTCCAGACAGTTCAATTTGTTAATATTTTCAGAAGAACTTTTAGACATTAAGCCCTAGGACCTTTAAACAGACCCTCTCTTTATGATCTAAACCTGGTAGGCCTGCATCTGGTTCCAGGTTGTGGATTTCATCAAGGGCCTTCCTCCTAACCAACTGCCTCTCCCCCTGGTCCCTCTTCCATTCACACTCTTCTCTGCATTGTCAGGAAAATAATGAGTGCTGATGGCTCCAGACTCCCTCCTACCTCTAGTTTTTTACTTATTGTCTGGAGAGTACTCTCTACCAGGATAATCCTATTCTTTCATTGTATCTATTTATTTATCCATTGCCAGATACTGTCCCAGGAACTAGGGATATATGGCATCTGTGAACAAGACAAATGTTCCTATTTTCGAGAACTATATTCTTGTTGTAAGCCACAGGTTTAATTGTCTGGGAAGCACACTCTGATAAGTTTAGGAGCCAAGATGTTTATTATGAGATATTCCTGGTGTCAAGATCTGTTAATGGAAATAAAAGGAAGCAAGATTAGAAACAGGGAAAGCTGAGCTTCAATACACGCTTAATAGACAGAGGGACAAGAAGGCCTGGAGTGCTGTAGTCCATGCGATCGCAGAGTCAGACACGACTTGGTGACTGAACAAGGCAGTCTTAGCTACCCCATGGGGCGATTTAGAGCAAAACTGGCCATTTGAGTGGTCCCCATTGAAATGACTGGGATTTTATTCCCTGCCCTGACTAATGATATTAATAGTATCTGAGCTCTCCCAGGAAGGAAATGACTTTGGGCAAAGTGGCCTTCTGTGGCTGAGATAATATCTGAAGGGGCAGGCAGCTGAAGGCTCTCTGATGAGCAGGAAGGATGTCATCATGTCTACAGCATCATACATTATATGCTACGCATCATGTAGTTCTAGCATAGGTTTACTAAAACTGTGAGCCTAAATCCCAAAGCCATATTTTGTTTAGCTTGTTTTTAGCAACAGTCTATTTTTTAAAAAATTGAAGCAGTTTTGGGAAATAGGAGAATATTATAATATTTATTATATAGTGAAAGTCGCTCAGTCATGTCCAACTGTGACCCAAAGGACTAACAGGCTTCTCTGTCCATGGAATTCTCCAAGCAAGAATACTGAAGTGGGCTGCCATGCCCTTCTCCAGAGGATCTTCCCAACCCAGGGATCGAACCCAGGTCTTCCTCATTGCAGGCAAATTCTTTACTATCTTAGCCACCAGGGAAGCCCCTTATTATATAAGGGACTGCAAATAGTATAGAAATGTGATGATTCTAATTCCACATAATTTTCTTATTTTCAGTAAATGCAATTTTAAAAAATAAATAGTTGTTAAGTCAGTTCAGTTCAGTCACTCAGTCATGTCTGACTCTTTGTGACCCATGGACTGCAGCACGCCAGGCCTCCCTGTCCATCACCAACACTTGGAGTTTACCCAAACTCATGTCCATTGGGTAGGTGCTGCCATCCAGCCATCTCATCCTCTGTCGTCCCCTTCTCTTCCTGTCTTTTCAAATGAGTCAGCTCTTCGCATCAGGTGGCCAAAGTATTGGAGTTTCAGCTTCAACATCAGTCCCTCCAATGAACACCCAGGACTGATCTCCTCTAGGATGGACTGGTTGGATCTTCTTGCAGTTGTTGAAGCATCTTGTAAAAAGAATTTAAAGATTCCTTTTATAGAAGTGGCATGGAAAAAAGATATACATATATAAAAGAGAATGTTTAATGTGATTCAATGTTTAGAACCTTACAGACTTCAAAAAATTAATGCGCCAAAAAGAGCAAAAGTTGTCAAAATTCCTGTACCAAACATAAGTTTAGAGAATACAGTCACTGAACCATTTGGGTTCACTCCAGTGTTTGGGGATGAACAAGCTGATGACGATGGTACGATCCATCAAAGAAAAACCTCTTCTACTGGCTTTCCAATCTCTGATTATGCATATCTTGTCCCTGATGTGCTGATAAGCAGTGGCTTTCTGCCCTGATCTATGGCAAATAGACATTCTCACAACTAGACTGTAACGGCCATCCCACTGAATGAAATGGTCCTCTCAGCACAAAGAAAGGTCAGGGAGAGAAAGCTCCTTATGCCAAGAGCTCAAGGTTGAGTAACAAGTACACAGTCTGCAGCAGGACCTAAGGTACCTCGAGGCCCCTCCTGGACAATGCTCTCCAGAAACAGCAAGGTGCTCAATCAAGTTAGCACACTTCATGCAGTAAGTGAAGAAAGAAAAATACAGAAACACATGCATGTGCACACACACACACACACAGATTCTGTCTGTGTTTTCCAGTTAACTCCAGAATTTCCTGGACAGATAATGGTCTCTTACTCTAGAACCAATGATTTCTTCTCCCTCTCTGGTAGAAATTAGTCTCTTATGAATGAGATTAACAAATCTAGATTGAGAACTCAGTTTTCCCTCAGTGAGTTGTTAAAAATCTAGTTTCTGAACCTGCAAAATGAAGTCCATAAGCTGTATCCGTGAGTGAATGGGATAGAACAGAACGTAGTGCCCTTGATATTAGAAGACCAGGGTTTAGTTTTACTTAGTTTTACTTAGTTCACAATAGTAAAACTCTTAGTTTTACTATTGAGTGACTATCTTTGGCAAGTCCTTTGTTAAACTCTCTGCTTTTCATTTCCTCCCTTTTAAACTAACATGATAATAATAACAATTTCACACCCTGTAGTTCTGTTGTGTAGATACAGGGTATCATCATGACATAGAAACCCTGAAATCAAGATTCCCATAGCTGGGAGGCATTTGAGAAATTGTTTCTTTGAGACCCTACCTTTAGAAAAATGAATGTCCGAATCACCACTGAGAGATCCCCTGGTTGACTTAATTCTCAACTCAAAGCAAAAGAACTTTGCATGTGGGAAAAATATGGCTTTTCAGTTGTCACAGCAAGCTTTCCACAAACACTTGTCCAATTGAATTAAGTTGGAAACATTTGATGTATAGCTGATGCTAAAACTTCAAGTGTGTAAAAACCATCTTTATTTTTATTGTAATTGGTCTTTCTCTCATTGCCCTCTGTTCTACTTGCTGCAGATTGTTTGAGCTAGTCACTTCCAGGTGACTTTAGTCAATTCAGATGGAAAGCTCAGGCCCATTTAGAGTTTTCTTCTTGTTTTCCAGTTGTCTCCAGTTCCTGCCAGTAGGTTTTATACAAGGTCATCTGTACTATATTTTCTGGGAGATCCAGTTGTTCAGTCCAATCTTTAATAATCTGCTGAAGAGACAAAACCTTCCCCATATTTACATCTCTTGAGAGGTGCATGCCCTACTTGGCTTCCCTGGTCCACAGTCTACGCTGCCTTCTTCATCCCTTTGCTCCTTCCTTCCTCCACTTTCTCATTTCCCTCTTACTTTCTCCTTTTCTCTCTTTTCCTTCATGAGTTTCTTTGTCTTTTTCATTCGCTGACCACCCAAACCCCTGACACATACTCACCATTTATTGAGCACATAGTGTTAGCCCTACAAGAGTTACTAAGATGTGATCCTTGGTTGTAAGGGGCCTTCAAATAAAGGAACCTGCATCGTCAAGTTGAGGCCAAAAATTTCAGTCTTAAAAAGCCTAAAATCTCTCAAAAGAACTTTTTCATTAAGGAAGCCCCATCCTCAAGCATCACAAAGACACTGTATCCTAAAACCAATTGTCTTTGAATCATTTAGTGCCAGAAATAAGAGTGTTGCAGGGAGACCCGAGGCTTCCTTTGTTTGAGGATAAGAAGCGAGAAGCTCATCTCCATCATCTCTTACTAATCACCAGCACTTTAACTGTGGTTTCTGATGAGGCAAATTCCCTCAGCAGGCTGAGGCAATATTTTCCAAAGGAAAGCAAGTTTTGTTTTGCATTTACTCCTCCTGCTCATCACAAGCCATGCCGAGGTTCCCAGCCTGGATCTGCCCCCAAGCGACCATCTGGCTAGCAGCTGCTCTGTCCAAGTGGAAACACTCGGCCTGAGTAGTCCAAGGGCTTCGTTTACTTCTTGTAAATGACAATGTCTGTATAGGTTACCCCTATCCTTTCCACTGGAAAAGCAACAACTGTCATTTTCTTTCCCTCTTCTTTTCATATGTGATTGTTTACTTCGAGAACACATATGTCTGGCATATGGCAGGGGACTAGTTGGCTTAAACTGGTAAGCACGGCCAGTTGCCTTTCATCAATTCTGTGAGTGCAGCTCTCAGGGAGAAGCTTAGAGAACCTGAAGTTGTAAGGTTCGAATTATGGAATCCAGCCAGGTGCATGTTCATTTGGTCAGGAGAGCCTGCTGGCTGAGTGCTAACAGTGGTCTCAGCACCAGAGAATAACCTACCCGTCTGCCCTGCTTGCCCTGATCAAGCTCAGTGACGTGGTTAGGAACACCAATAGTTAGTATTTATAATGTGCTTATTATGTACCTGGCACAGTGCTGAGTGTTTTACATGCATTATTCTATCAAATACTCTCAACTACCTCATGAAGTGGTTCTAAATATGAATCCACTTCAATATTTTGAAATCCACAGGCGAGTCATTTGTCGAAGGTCACATAGCTCATCTACCTACTTCCTTTGCTTTCTCAATGGCAGGATTATTGTAAGCTCCTTACAGGCAGGAATCCTGAAATGCTCAGCACTGAGTCCTCAGTACTTAGCAAAGGGCCTCACTCACAGAAGATGTGAAAACCAAATAAATAACCTCAAGTTCCTCCACTACCAGTCACCCAAACCCAACACTTGTGGAATGACTAAATGTTCAATGAATGGAGAACAAGTTTGTGCCTTTACAGTAGAAGGCTGCTTGTTTTTTTCCTCTAAAAACCATGACCCTCTTAAAAAACAACAACAACAAAAAAAGACTAAAAACCAAAGAAATGATGCTCTCCAACCGACTTTACCAGAAGTCATCTACGCTCAGAAGTATGGTACAGAAACAATGCCACTGGAACTCTGACCTCTCCAGAGACTGGTCTCACCCCACATAGACTGGCAGCTAGCTGCTCTTAGCTGAAAATAGATTATGATTAATGTCTCATTTATTTTGGCCTGTAGCTTTCCCTTTAGTCATGTTGTTTGCTTTCTTAACATCCTTTTTGTTTGACTTGTTCAATCCTGTCCACCTTGGAGTTTTAGCTCATACCCTCTCTCCTGTTGAATGACTCCCCCTCTATTTGCTCCTACAGTGATTACATCACTTTAACACCAGTTAGAGGGTAAGATTGCCAGGAACCCCAGGAGATTATCTTTAGAGGCTGAGGGTTTAATTCTCCTGGATAAAGAGGGCTTCAGGCAGATATAGTCCTGTGTTCTGCACTGTTGCTGAGATGGCGGTTAGTAATGGCTTCGTGACCCAGCTTTTGCAGCCAAACTTTGGGTTTCATATCCTTTACGGCTCACACATCCTTCTTTCCTCAGCTTCTTTACATTTTCAGGGTCCCAATTGTACCTAGAGATAGATACAGCTTTATAATGAGAGTATTTCTTCATATTGAGATTTTAGACAATATTTGAATTGATATTGAAGCATCTACTCGGTGTAAGGCAGTTGACCTACATCAGCATGAATCAGCACTCAAAGAGCAGGGCTGATGTAAACGGACACAAAAGGCAAGCTTCCAGGGCTGGGATGTCCGGAGGGTCACGGAGGTCTTGTAGATTCCTTTTTCCTGAATCTTCTTTCTTACTCTTTCTCCTTCTCCAAGTACCATTTTTGGAATTTTATTTTCTTGGTTGGTCTTATCAAGAGGTGACCATTTGGGTTTGGATGACCATAATGTTATGCCTTGTAGAGCTTTTCTTGGAAAGACTGACCATCCAGAGTTTCCAGCTGTTGTCAGGCTGCTGTGAGTTTTGTTTTGTTTTCTCACATGATACTTCTGTGTGTTAGAACTAGGGTCAGAAGAACCTCATAACTGATATTGGATCTGAGTACCATCATTTGCAAAGTGCTTTCAGAGGACCTCTCCTGAGCCTTAAATTTTCTGATAAAGGTTAAGAAGATTCCAATCCTTCATTTTGCAAATGAAGAAACCAAAACTTAAAGATGCTGAGATTCTGATCCAAAGTCACACAACCAGTAAATAAAGGATTGATGTGTTCCATGTCCAAGCTTTTTTCACCATACCACACCTTTCATTCTTATCCCCTCATATAGTGCTAACCACATTAGAATGACCTCACATTCTTACTGAAAAATACTAATGCTGAAGTCCTATTCCAATGATTGGCATAATTGGATCCTGGATATCAGTATTTTTTTTTTCATGTCTCCTATTTATTTGTTTTTAATAATTTTGTTTCTTTATTTTTGGCTGTACTAGGTCTTCATTGCTGCTCAGGCTTTTCTCTAGTTGCAGAAGGTGGAGGCTATTTCCTAGTCGTGATGAGTGGCCTTCTCATTGCAGTGGCTCCTCTTGTTGTGGAGCTCAGGCTCTAGTGCACGTGGCTCAGTAGTTGCGGCACATGAGCTCTGCAGCACAGACTCAATAGTTGTTGGCACACAGGCTCAGTTGCTCCACAGCATGGGGAATCCTCCCGGATCAAGGATTGAACCCGTGCCTCCCGCACTGGCAGGCGGATTCTTCCACACTGAGTCACCAGGGAAGTCCTCATGTCCCCTATTTCTAATGTGAGTGCCATTGATCCATAGTCTTTATTTCCATGACCCTTGGCGAATTGCAAAGAATTCTACAAACTGAGAACAGTATACTTTTTAGTGTCTTCATTGTATTGGTTACCAAAAGCCAGGCTCTGTTAAACTATTGAATCCCTTGACAAGTATGTTTTTTGTTGGTACATAAGCTTCAAAATCCAACCCTTCTGTTATTCTAGAAGACAGTTTCCAACTCCAGACTGTGTGCTGCTCCAAACAAAAGAAAAAAAAAAGGCAGAGGTTATCTCCTTCAACTGGCCAGCTTTTGGTATTTATAAAGCTGTTCGTGCTCCTAGAATTGCTCTGCCACAGAAATCATATTTGCTTATAAAAGCTATCACCAGCTGACTTTTATATCTGACCAGCTGTCCAGAAGAAAAATGTTAACTAGTTTACAGCTTATATTTTGTCAGAAGTTTTATGGTAAAAACACATTTTTCCAATAAGTACATTCCTCTCTCTCTCTGGGTTTCAAGCATAACACTTCAGACGTGATCAGTGGCTTGGACCTGGAATCACACTTGGTTACTCCTGGCCAGTGAGGCCCGTTTGCTCAGCAGCAGCGGTCCTTGAAGCTCGCGTGGAACAGACACCAGCTGCATTCTCAGGTGTCCTCATTTTGAGTAAAAGGACAGAGTCACTTTTTCTCTGTGTGTTTCCGGTGGAAGGTGGGTCTGCTGTGCTGGGAAAGGTACAGAGAGGCACTTCCCAGGGATCTGGTGATTAAGATTCCATCCTTCTACTGCAGGGGGTAAGAACAGTTCGATCCCTGGTCGGGGAACTAATATTCCACATGCAATGTGGGATGGCCAAAAAAACTGAAACCAAAAACAAACCCCCACCCAAAACAAAACAAAACAAAAAGTTACAGGGAAAAGGGGAAGACAGGCAAAGTGGAGAGAGACTTCTGTCTTTGAGTCATTAAAACTCAGCTAACCAGAATCTTCAATTAATCAGAACTCCTTTCCATTTCAGTAGGCAAAGATAAACCCTAACCAGACACATTTATTGTAAAAGCAATGAAAAAAAAAAAAAACAAAAAAACTTTGTGACTATGCTGTAGGTTCTATTAGAGTATAGAAATTTGAAATCAGACGTGGTCTTTATTCATCTTTGTATGCTTCTCACCTAATACAGTGTCTAAAGTTTATTTGTACTTATATTTGTTTTCAAATTATTTTATTTTCATTAAATAAGCATACCTTCATAGTTTTTTTTTTAAGCTGAAATGCCTTCAAGTCTTATAATGAAAAGCAGCAGACACTTAATTTTTCCTATTATGCCCTAGTTCCAGCCTCTAGAAACTTTGAAATATTTGACTACTGTTTGATATTTTCCTTCTTGTTTCTAAATAATACATCAATGCTGATTTCTTGATTTAAACATTTCAAGAATTATTTATTAACCTGGTCTCAACTTTAGAAATTATCTATTGACCCACTATGGTATATGAGGATTTAGTAGTGTGTCCCGTTCATATTCTTTAATTGTTTCTTCCTACCCTCTCTTTGAGCATAGTTATGTCATAATTTTGTTGAGTCCTCATTTACATTACTTTGTCCATGTAAATATTATTTGCTGCTGAGTCAAGGTGGCTCAGATGGAAAAGAACCTGCCATCAATGCAGGAGACCCAGGTTCAGTCCCTGGCTTGAGCAGATCCCCTAGAGGAGTAAATGGCAACCCACTCCAGTATGCTTGCCTTTAGATTTCCATGGACAGAGAAGCCTGGTGGGCTGCAGTCCATGGGGTTACAAACAGTTGGACACTACTGAGCAAACTAACACTTTCACAAGCAGTATGCTACGACTCTATTTTCTTTCTTAAATGTTTTGTTTTCTTTCATAAGTTAATTGCCTAGTTGTATGTTATTTCTTTTCCTTTGCAAAATTATCTATACATTTTCAGCAGTTTCTTCTTAATGCAACACAATTCCAATATGCCTCTTAATACTATTTTCACCTGTATTGATGTATTGTCACATGTATCAGATAATCTCTAGTTCCATTTTGATATTTTCCCTTGGAGATCTCTTCCCTATTGTTGCTCAATTTTGATGGGCTTTTGTATAGAACTGCCAAATAGCTCTCCTCCTTTCTGTAGTTAGAAGCCTCTGAGGTGGCCTCTGGAGGTCCTGTCTCCTGTTCTTCATGTTCTTGTGTAATATTCTCCCCTTGAGTCGGGGTGGAACTTACTTATTCATGTCTAACAAACAGAGTATGGCAGAAGTGATGGGATGTCACATTCTGGGAAAAAAAAACAAATGACCGTGGCTTCTACGTTGGAAACTCTTTCTTAGGCACAAGGACTCTCTCTTCTTCTTGACAGCTTGCTTTTATTTCATGGCTACAATATCCTCTCTTTCTCTCTGAGTTTACTCCAGTTGGTCATTTCAGGTATGGCTGTAGAGCAGAAGTTGTAAGTAAACACTAAGCCCAGACCGTGAACACATTATAAAGCTAAGGGGGAGTTCTGTAGACAGTAGGGAGATAAAATAACTTAAGTCATGTGTAGTCCTTAGCAATCTAAGAGTCATGTATACATAACATGTGCAATATGTACAGTTCTTATGTGCTAAGTTTAATACATAAGGCTTAGCACATAAGTGTTTAAAAGATATTGGAAGAAGAGAAGGGGGAGAGGGAGGAAATCTTTTTAATAGTTCTAATGAGATAATCTTGACTTGAACTAAAGAGTGACATCAGATATAAAATAGTAGAAAGTATCAGAGACCTCTTAGAATCGAGGGAAAACTATGCTGTTTGATTACTCTGGCTACTGTTCTCTGATTATCTGTTAACAGAGCCTACTTAATTAGATTGTTAGTTTGTTAAAGGCAGAGTGAAAGTGATGTCGCTCAGTCATGTCCGACTCTTTGTGACCCCATGGACTGTAGCTTATCAGGCTTCTCCATCCATGGGATTTTCCAGGCAAGAGTACTAGAGTGAGTGGCCATTTCCTTCTCCAGAGGATCTTCCCGACCCAGGGATCGAACCCAGGTCTCCTGCATTGCAGGCAGACATAATATTAAAGGCAGAGAGAACTCTTCATACAAGTTGATTATGTGAAGTCTTTAAGCAAATTGATTGTGAGCAGTATCGCATCTTATACATCATCCATCCACCTTCCGCTCACATGACCTTGCCCAGGCTCTTATAATTCTGCCAGATGGCCAGGCTCGCTAAAAATAATTTTTGCTTTAGCCTTGAATGAGAGATATTCAGTCATTATGCCATTTTTCTTTGGTAAATTGAATTATTGAAGACCTAATACCATTTATGCTGTGTGTGATGTGTGTGCTCAGTTGCTTAGGTGTGTCCAACTCTTTATGACCTCATTGACTGCAGTCTGCCAGGCTCCTCTGTCCATGGGATTTACCAGGCAAGAATACTGGATCAGGTTGCCATTTCCTCTGCCAAGGGATCTTCCTCACCCAGGGATTAACCTGCATTTCTTGTATCTCCTGCATTGACAGGCAGATTCTTTACCAATTACCACCTGGGAAGCTCTAATACCATTTATGGTACTACATGTAAAAGCAATCTCTCTCACATTAAAGTAGAGTCCTGCCTGGGGCCCTGCAGGCAGCTGACCTCCACATTTGGACCGTTGGGGTCTTTATTCCTGCCCCTGTGTTTTTGTATCTTGTTTGCTTTATAGCATTCCACCTCCTTCAACTCTAATTGACTGTGAACTCCTCGTAGGGCAAGAGACTAATATTCATTTTAATCTTTCTTCCATGAATTCTGTTCCTCAAGTCCTCATTCCTGTCTCTGATAACCAGAAATGTTATTCTTCACATTTCAGGGGCTCTGTAAAGGTTGTTAAAGTAGATATTCTGAACAAGCAAACATCCCACCAGAGAGGGCTAGAGAGATTGCTACAGGAGTTTGAAGAGGAAATGTCACAAAGCAATGTAACAGAAAAAAGTTGAGGGGTGAAAAGGTAGAATCCTAGAATGGATGCTGGGAACATGATTGTAAAGCTTGTTTCTTTGGGGATTCTGAGGCCATTACCTAGCCTCTTTGAGCACAGCACCCTGCTCTTTGTAAAATAAGCATAAGAATATCTCTCTTTTTCTAGCTCCTTGGATTGCAAGTGTCCAGAATAAGATATGTAAAAGCAATCTGAACTCCGTGGAGTCAGGAATGACAACCCAATGCATGGTATTATGATTTTCTTCATACAATTTGGCATTTAAAACAGTGACTTAAATAACATTATTTGAAGTTAAAAGAAGTAATATATTTCATTTATGATGATCTTTTAATTGCCAGAACCTAAAGGCATATATGAAACCGTATGAAAAGGCAAAATGATTGGATACTGAAAGAGGAACTCCCCAGGTCGATAGGTGCCCAATATGCTACTGGAGATCAGTGGAGAAATAACTCCAGAAAGAATGAAGGGATGGAGCCAAAGCAAAAAGAATACCCAGCTGTGGATGTGACTGGTGATAGAAGCAAGGTCCGATGCTGTAAAGAGCAATATTGCATAGAAACCTGGAATGTTAGGTCCATGAATCAAGGCAAATTTGAAGTGGTCAAACAGGAGATGACAAGAGTCAACGTCGACATTCTAGGAATCAGAGAACTAAAATGGACTGGAATGGGTGAATTTAACTCAGATGACCATTATGTCTACTACTGTGGGCAAGAATTCCTTAGAATAAATGGAGGATCCACCATAGTCAACAAGAGAGTCTGAAATGCAGTACTTGGATGCAATCTCAAAAACGACAGAATGATCTCTGTTCATTTCCAAGGCAAACCATTCAATATGACAGTAATCCAAGCCTATGCCCCAACCAGTAATGCTGAAGAAGCTGAACAATTCTATGAAGACCTATAAGACCTTTTAGAACTAACACCCCAAAAAGATGTCCTTTTCTTTATAGGGGACTGGAATGCAAAAGTAGGAAGTCAAGAAACACCTGGAGTAACAGGCAAATTTGGCCTTGGAGTATGGAATGAAGCAGGGCAAAGGCTAATAGAGTTTTGCCAAGAGAACGCACTGGTCATAGCAAACAACACAAGAAAAGATTCTACACATAGACATCACCAGATGGTCGACACTGAAATAAGACTGATTATATTCTTTGCAGCCAAAGATAGAGAAGTTCTATACAGTCAGCAAAAACAAGACTGGGAGCTGACTGTGGCTCAGATCATGAACTCCTTATTGTCAAATTCAGACTGAAATTGAAGAAAGTAGGGAAAGCCACTAGACTATTCTGTATGACCTAAATCAAATCCCTTATGATTATACAGTGGAAGTGAGAAATAGATTTAAGGGACTAGATCTGATAGATAGAGTGCCTCATGGACTATGGAATGAGGTTCATGACATTGTACAGGAGACAGGGATCAAGACCATCCTCTTGGAGAAGAAATGCAAAAAAGAAAAATGGCTGTCTGAGGAGGCCTTACAAATAGCTGTGAAAAGAAGAAAAGCGAAAAGCAAAGAAGAAAAGAAAAGATATAAGCATCTGAATGCAGAGTTCCAAAGAATAGCAAGGAGACATAAGAAAGCCTTCTTCAGCGATCAATGCAAAGAAATAGAGGAAAACAACAGAATGGGAAAGACTAGAGATCTCTTCAGGAAAATTAGAGATACCAAGGGAACATTTCATACAAAGATGGGCTCGATAAAGGACAGAAGTGGTATGGACCTAACAGAAGCAGAAGATATTAAGAAGAGGTGGCAAAAATACACAGAAGAATTGAACAAAAAGATCTTTGCTGCTACTCCTGCTGCTGCTAAGTCACTTCAGTCGTGTCTGACTCTGTGCGACCCCATAGCCGGCAGACCACCAGGCTCCCCCATCCCTGGGATTCTCCAGGCAAGAACACTGGAGTGGGTTGCCATTTCCTTCTCCAATCAGGTTAGATTAAATCAAACTTAATATAAAGATCTTTATGACCCAGATAATCACGATGGTGTGATCGCTCACCTAGAGCCAGACATCCTGGAATGTGAAGTCAAGTGGGCCTTAGAAAGCATCACTATGAACAAAACTAGTGGAGGTGATGGAATTCCAGTTGAGCTATTTCAAATCCTGAAAGATGATGCTGTGAAAGTGTTGCACTCAATATGCCAGCAAATTTGGAAAACTCAGCAGTGGCCACAGGACTGGAAAAGGTCAGTTTTCATTCCAATCCCAAAGAAAGGCAATGCCAAAGAATGCTCAAACTACTGTACAGTTTCACTCATTTCACATGCTAGTAAAGTAATGCTCAAAATTCTCCAAGCCAGGCTTCAGCAATACATGAACCGTGAACTTCCAGGTGTTCAAACTGGTTTTAGAAAAGGCAGAGGAATCAGAGATCAAATTGCCAACATCTGCTGGATCATTGAAAAAGCTAGAGAGTTCCAGGAAAAAAACATCTATTTCTGCTTTACTGACTATGCCAAAACCTTTGACTGTGTAGATCACAACAAACTCCGAAAAATTCTTCAAGAGATGGGAATCTCAGACCACCTCACTGGCCTCCTGAGAAATCTCTAGGTAGGTCAAGAAGCAACAGTTAGAACTGGACATGGAACAACAGATTGGTTCCAAATAGGGAAAGGAGAATGCAAAGCTGTATATAGTCACCCTGCTTATTTAACTTATATGCAGAGTACATCATGCAAAATGCTGAGCTGGCTAAAGCACAAGCTGGAATCAAGATTGCTGGGAGAAATATCAATAACCTCAGATATGCAGATGACACCACCCTTATGGCAGAAAGTGAAGAACTAAAGTGCCTCTTGATGAAAGTGAAAGAGGAGATTGAAAAAGTTGGCGTATAACTCAATATTCAGAAAACTAAGATCATGGCATCCGGTTCCATCACTTCATGGCATATAGATGGAAAAACAATGAACACAGTGAGAGACTTTATTTTGGGGGGCTCCAAAATCACTGCAGATGGTGATTGCAGCCATGAAATTATAAGACACTTGCTTCTTGGAAGGAAACCTATTACCAACGTAGACAGCATATTGAGGAGGAGAGACATTACTTTGCCAATAAAGGTCTGTCTAGTCGAAGCTATGGTTTTTCCAGTGGTCATGTATGGATGTGAGAGTTGGACTATAGAGACAGCTGAGCACCAAAGAATTGATGCTTTTGAACTGTGGTGTCAGAGGACTCTTTTTTTTTAATATAAATTTATTTATTTTAATTGGAGGCTAATTACTTTACAATATTTTATTGCTTTTGCCATACATTAACATGAATTCACCATGGGTGTACACGTGTTCCCCATCCTGAACCCCCCTTCCATCTCCCTCCCCGTACCATCCCTCTGGGTCATCCTAGTGCACCAGCCCCGTGAGAGTCTCTTTGAGTGCAAGGAGATCAAACCAGACCATCCTAAAGGAAATAAGTCCTGAATCTTCTTTGGAAGGGCTGATGTTGAAGCTGAAACTCCAATACTTTGGCCAACCTGGTGTGAAGAACTAACTCATCGGAAAAGACCCTGATGCTGGGACAGATTGAAGGAAGGAGGAGAAGGGGGAAGACAGAGATGCTTGGATGGCATCACTGACTCAATGGACATGAGTTTGAGTAAGCTCCAGGAGTTGGTGATGGACAGGGAGGCCTGGCGTGCTGCAGTCCATGGGGTTGCAAAGAGTTGGACATGACTGAACATTGAACTGAATTGAGACACATGTTCCCCCCTCTCCCTGAAATGGTAGGAAGTAGTCTCTTCTACACTGAACTCCAGCCCTAATTCCATGCATAATAAGATATAACATTGGTAAAGGTGATAAAGGCAATGCAGCACTGACAAGGTACAGACACTAAGGATTTATGCTCTGGGCCAGTATTGATGAGTCAGGAGTAGAACCCAGGGCTCCTGACTCCCAGTGCAGTACTCCTCCTCCAACAGGCCTCCCCAAATGCTTTTTTTTGGAGATTAGTATGATATCCCTCTCTCACACACAAAAGTAATTCTGTCGTTAAACTAATTTACAAAGACAGGATTAAGCAATAGGATAGATAAAGCTCAAAGTTTTATTTTCAGAACTTCTTAGAGCCTTTAACAAAATATAATATATTGTGGGACTTCCCTGGTGGTCCAGTGTTTAAGACTCTGCGTTGCCAATACATGAGGCCAGGGTTCAACCCCTGGTCAGGGAACTATATCCTACTTGCACAGCGAGAAGATCCAGCATGCTGGAACTAAGACCCGGTGCCGCCAAATAAATAAACAGATAAATAAAAATAAATATTAAAATATTACAATAAATACATTGTGAATCTTATGTTAGCCGAGTACTCAGAAATGACTGACCATTTTTGAACAAGAAAATCATCCCCTCTCCCCAGTATTTATTTTCTTCAAAGTACCTTGTAAGTGAAGCTCACACTTTAGGAAATACTACATTATCATGTTATGCTTGAAAAGTTGTTCATCTTTAAAAACATCATCCATATAGATTAATAGATTTTTTTTCTCTCCATCCCTCCTTAGGCCTCCATTTCTACCATATCTTGATTTCCACCACATCCTAGCCTACTGATACACATTGCTATTCTTGAATTCATACATATCTCCATTTATGTAATGAATGCTGAGTGAGCATACATTCTATGCCAGGTCTGATATTGATGTTGGATCTTTAAAGATGAACAAGATGTAATCTTTGTTTTTATATTACTCATGGACTAAAATGAGAGACAGATTCCAAATGAACCATGAAACAAAATATTCTAAGTGCTATTATAGACATAAGAATGATATTCTGTGAGTACAAAAATAGATGTGACCGAATTCTGCTCTTTCTAGTGAACAAAACTCCTAGGAGATTTTTACAGGAACTATTATTAAGTCTCTCCCATCCTTTATTTCAATAAGTGATATCCTGGATCTCGGTGCTGGGCTTTATACTCTTTTACAGGTTATCCCATATCTTGTCCACTCTGCCCTACTGGGATAACCTGACCATATCTTTTGGGAGCTTGAGTTAGTAACACATGTAGTAGCTCTCCTTTCCTGCTCCTGCCATTTGCAGATCTGATGGACATCCTTGTGCATTTTCATGCAAATCCCTAATAACAACTTCACTTAAAGCAGGGCCAATGACCCATATCAAGAACTTCTCCCAGTATTAGAAAATTTCATGCCACTAGAGAGTTTTCTTTCAACCTTAAGCCAATTTGAGTCTAAGTAAAATTTCTAGGTCGGGGGCGGGGGGGCGCGGGAAGGAAACACACACACAGGACCCATTTAAACTGTTCTAAATGGGCCACTGCTTTCCAAATAATCTTCTTAGAGAAATTTGCATCAAGAAGAGAGAACTTTGAAAGTTGTTACTGATCTTTACTTTCTTCTCTACATCTTCATTTCTAAATGTTAATTGAGGTCCTACTAGGGTGTCAGATGTAGTGATAAGCATCCCAGGGACCCTGAACTCAGTCCCCATATAGTAACCTTCTAAATCAGGTACTCTTACCCTCCTGTTACACATACAGAAATCGAGAAAATGAGAGTTTACATGTCTGGCCCAGAGATACACATGCCAATAGGTCGATGAGTTGAAACTAAATTTGAGTTTTTCAAATTCCCAGATCCAAAAAGTTTTTATTTATAGTATACCATGCCTCATGCTGAGGTTTCACAAGTCTCTGAATGCAAATAGGCCAACCGTTATTATTGATACTTGAATCCTCTTGCCTTATTACATGCCAGGTCACTTTCAATTATCTCTGGGAGACCACAGGGATATGTTACATATACTTTGCTCCAGTGGTTCCTAAACTCATCATAATTAGAATGATCTGGGAAGATTTTAAAAATCAGATTTCTAAATGTGTGCCCCATGTTTAGAAAATTTTTATTCTGCAGATCTAGAGTTAAGGAGTAAGAAACTAATTTTTAAGAAAGTATCCAAATGATCTGATGACCAGTCAGGTTTTGTAACAATGTTTGTTTTTCACATGTCATCATATATTGGGATTGCAGATTGAGACCCAAGTGGAGAATAAATGATAAGCAAAGCTTCCTGTGATAATAAAGTTTAGAAAATTAAATGAAACTTTCAACCCTTTCTCAGTGGTCCCTTTTCCATATTCTCTCCTGGGAAGTACTGTCCAGGAATCAAAGAACGAGACTTTGACCCTTTCTCCTTGCTTATCTACTCATGCTCAGTCATTCAGTCATGTCTGACTCTTTGTAACCCTAGCCCACCAGGCTCCTCTGTCCATGAGATTTTACAGGCAAGAATACTAGAGTGGGTTGCCATTTGCTCCTTATGTACTAAAGAGGACTAAAAAGGATAAATCACAATGACTATACCACCACAATACTTTTGTATTATGCACATACCACCCCACTTCTCCCAGTCTAGTGTAAGCCACCAACCATCTCACCATGGGGCTTCAGTAATAACCTTCTAACTTGGTCTCTCTGCTTCTACTTTTATCCTTTGCACCAGCCACACTGACCTTCTTGCTCTCTTTTGAACTAGCCAAATTTATTTAGGCCTCATTATTTCTACACTTGAAATCTCTGGGTGAAATAATTTTAGGATAATTCATTTGTGCTGTTTTCTCCACATTTTTGAAACTTCTCTCTCTCCAACTTGCTTCTCTTACTTCAGGTGGGCAATCTATCTTCAAGATACCTTGCTTCAGGTATCTTCAAGAGTAGAAAGACAGTTTTAAGATTATATAGCTTTTCTAGTTTTGTAGAAGGCTAAAGTCCATTGAAGAAATTATGCTAGGTATTTTGGAGGCAGAGGAAAAAGCACAGTCATCTCTCATGGGCATCATATCTAAGAAGAGATACTGCTCCATGGGAAGTTGAGAAATGTTGGTGAGACTCAAGAGCCAAGAGTGAGACAAGCCTCTGAATACATGATTGAGAAATAGTAGCAGAAATGCCATATTAAAAATTTTTCACATGTCTTTGTCAAAGTCTTTGTATGTTGTGACCATGGTAGGTTGGAGATTAAAATATTTCATCTCTCATTTTGGGGATATTTACCCTATAAATATCCAAGATCCTACATACCTCGGGATGGGGAGGGTTTCCCAAAATGATAGATAAAGCAGTACACAGCCTTGTGTAATATAAAGGGAGCATATTGGCAATGGATATTGATAATTGAGGAATGATTGGATGTAGAATTAATTTAATTTTTAAAAATAAAGTCACTCTTTCTACACACTTTGAGTTTGTCACCAGTGGTATGTGTCACAGGAGAGAGACAGGAATACTGATGAATGGCATCCAACTTAGCACCCAGAGTCAGGTTGGTTGTTACCAAAGATATTCTGGGGAAATGATCTGGAGAGATCCATATGCAATACTATTCTGTCTGTCAAGTCTCTAGAATTTTAAATTTTAATTTATTTTTGAACTGCAAAGAACACTGTCTGACACCAGTGGGTGATTGGAAAAACTGCAAAAGGAGAAGAGAAATCAATATTAATAGGGGAGGAGGGGAGAGAGATAGAAGAAAGAGCTGCAGGTGATATAAGAGGATGATAGTAAAAAAAGAAAAGGAAGGAAAAGTAGAGATAGAGGTAAAAAGAAAAAGAAAAGGAAGAAATGTGAGCATTTGCCAAGGAGAAGGAAATAGGGAACAAACTAAAGTGGTTAATCCATTTCTTCCCATTTCCCAATAAGATCAGAACATGTGGTGGTACCCAGGAACCTTCAACTTACACATAACCTTCAACTGACACCTTTCTTGGATAGAGCAATCCTACTTAGCAGTTTCATAAAACTTGGCAATCCACCAGTTGTTCTTCATTGTTAAATTTGGAGCTTTCAGGATAGAGTAAATGAAGTCCAAGAGCTTTTCTTTCTTCTCTCCTGGCTGTTTTAATATTGGACAAGGTCGTGTTGTCTTCAGGAAGATAGAAGAACTTAAGCTTTCATGCTTCTCACAGAGAGCTGAGCTGCAGGTGTTCCAACAGGAAATATCTTCCATTGATATTATTACCATCATTGAAGTAGATTAAAAATATGGCAGATTTTCTCCTCCTGTAAATGTGAAAGTAAGCTGTTCTTGTTGCTTTCTAGGAAGAGTGCCTTTTTTCTAAACACATCATTGATTTTTCTTTTTCTCCAGCGTAAGTCCAACCAATTGTATCTTGTTTATTTTTGTCTTTTCATTGTCATCATCCATGACAGCAAGAAATCTCAAGAAATTGTGCTGCTCAAGCGGCTGCAGGCATGCTAATGGACATCATCATTGCCAAGCATTGGCAAACTCACTATGGAAACAAGAGGAGAAAAGATAGGTATTTACTGGAAAAATGAAGAGGAATAGCCAGAAACTGCCATTGGCCAGATGTGCTCAATAGTGTCTTGGAAATGAAATATATACCACTTATAGCTCGTGCATGTTAGCATATTAAGTTTCCTTAGAAATGAACAGCAGTGCTTTTTAGGTTAGGCACCTTTACAAAAGCTTCTCCTCTGTACAAAGGATTTTTCTGAGTTAACATTGTTCACTTCAAGACTGAAAATTGTTAAGTTTTGCTATCCAAAAATGTATTCTCTACTCCTTTGACACAGGGAATACTGAACTTGTAATAATTTTTCTGATAAGTAAGGATCAGTCCTTGGGCCTCCATTTGTGTATGTGATGGTGAGAAAACTCGCCCTGCACTGCAGTTTTCTGTCTTTTTCTTCTATGTTAAACAATAAACAGTCCTTTTCAAATGTCTCTCTCTCTGAATATTTCTCTCCCTCAGACTTTTCTATTCTATTCTATAAACCTTTCAAGGCATGTGGTTTTGGTGCTTGAGTTTTGTGATGGCTATTTCATGAGATAAGTGAGGAGCCTATTTTGCTTAAAAGCATATTTGGAGGATTAAATTTGCTAGAAATATGGCCTGAGGATAATGGAACATTACTTTATCAAAATTCACACATTACTTCTTCACCACTGCAAAAAACTCTCCAAATAGCCATTTCTTACTTTTAATCACATGGGTTTTTTTGTAGTATAAACTACTCATTGAAATACTTTTATAGCTTTCTGCCAAATTACTGTTTTTTGCTGATACAAACTATTCATCCCAGAAAAAAATGGTAGTCAAATCCTGAGTGACTCTGTGTGTGTGTGTGTGTGTGTGTGTGTGTGAGGGAAGTTTGTTTCTCAATCTATTCTACTTTATTATTTTTTTTTAAAGCAAGCTTTGCACAAATAAATTGAAGTATGGGATATTTTTGACTTCTTTTTTAAGGCCACCATTCAGAAATAACATGGAATAGACCCAGCATTGCTTTTGTGTTAAGTATGGCATAAATGCCTTCTATACACCAATTACAGACATTCTGGCAACCAAGGCTGATGTTTAGCAGGAAGAGACTGAAATTACATCCATTGCAAGCTTAATTTCTGTCATTCATCATGAGTTATCAGTGACGTTATCCTGAGACTCAGTTGATTCTGTACCACAAACACAAATAATTATAGAATTCATAGGATTACTGTGTTTGCAGTCTCTTAGCATCAGCTTTTTAATATTAATATATTGACTATGTCCAAACAGTAGTTTAAAAAATATCTTCTTGTGTTTCAAATATCTCACATGACATTCCCTACTCAGCTGTGCTGCAGCAGAGCAGATACTCAGCTGCCATGAGTGTTTTCAGTGTAAGGCTGATATACCTTGGCTCCAATTTGACCAAATTCAGCTCCTTCCAGAACACACTATGACAAACTGAAGAGAGTCTATAATCAGTAGAGGATTTTTGTGGCTTGCAAATGCACCCCAAATTGCCAATAATGAATATTCCATAAGCAAGAAGCCTTTTTTTACTTCCAAATGCTATTAGGGAAGCAAAGATTTCTGTCAAAAATACTTATTTTGCTAAATATTTTTGAACTTAGCAAATGGCTTTAGAGATTCAGCAGAAAGACTCCAAGCATGAGTGCTATTTACATCCAAAGTGAGATTTTCATGTACAAGCTGACTTCAAATGAAACCTCTTAAAACCATATACTCATCTTCCAAAGAGGATGAGAAATTCAATCAGATTTTCCAAAGGCTCAATCTCTAGGTCCAATCAATTTTGTTTGTATTACTGGAAGATTTCTATTTATAAAAGATTGGAAGTGTTCTGCCAGTAGTTAGGAAATAAATTGTTCACTGTTTGGAAGATGATTGACTTTTTCAGGTGGCTCGATGATTTTGTATGCTTTGGGGTTTTGCTGAAACAAAAAAAAATAGAACTGCATTAAGCAATTTGATTCCAAACAGATATGTTTGGAACATTTTAGTGCTGAAGGGGCCTTTGAGAGTATCTAGTTAAGAGGCATGCTTCTAAAGATGAGAAAACCAAAGCCCAGACATGAAAAAACATATCTGTAAAAGATTTATGCTATAAATTAGGTTGATCTAACTCTTCTGAATTTTAGCCCCTGAAGTATTCCATCACACAGATGTATCATTATTTTTTTTCCACATTTTTAATCAGTTAGTTATTTAGGATATGCTATATATGAGGTACTATGGAACGTTCTGAAGATACAAAGATGTAGAAAAGAATTTCTGTATTCAGGAAGTTAAATAATGCAGTAAAGGCAAAGAAACACCTGCAAAAACAAGAACATACTTTAAATGAGAGTTGTTGTAATCAATGTACTATAAGAATACAGAGTGAAGGGTGAATATCTTGATAGGGGAGGAAAGAGGGGCTGATAAAGAGCCAGGAAGAGGGTTCAAGAAAACAAGCCTTGAAGCCTCCTTAGGGTGAAGGAGAGAGGAAAGCAGGTGCCAAGAATATGGTACATTTGAAGGACAGCAAGTAGTTTAGTATACAATGGAATCAAAAGGAGATGAAGCTGATGTGACAGGCAGAGGTCAGATCATGAAAGGCTATCTATATTATATATAATTATATAATGAACATCACCACTAAATTGGAGGAAGATATGGAAGGTTTCAGCCAGGGCATGATTTGATATTTATATTATTTTGCAATTTAGAATCATAGAAATATAAAGGTAGAGATTATATCAGAATAAAAAGGCCAGAGGCAAGGAGAACACATTGGAAGCAATAGCAGCAGGGGGGCAAGAAGAAGTGATGGTTTGAACATCATGATAATGATGATGAAGAGAAGAGAAGTGGAGGGATGAATTAGACAAGTCTTCATAACTGATTGGAGGTGTGCAGTCAAAGAAGAAGAACTGAAGATAATTCTCAGATTTCTGTATCAGGTTCCTGGTAGATTAGTATCTTTTATCATGATGGGAAAGTTCAAAAAAAGAAATATGTTAGTGATGGGAATTTAGGGCATGTTGAGTTTGAAATGACAGTGTACCCTGATGGAATCATCCAGTGTTATCTGTGGTTCTAAAGGTCTGCACTAAAGTCAAAGATTGAGGAGTGAGTAATTCTCCCAAGTGTAATAGCTACACAAGAAGTTCTGCCATAATAGAATTTGACAGAATTAGCAAGTATGATCCCACCTAAGTTGTCAAGAAATTTGTTTGCACTTCCTTGTTCTTTATTCATTCTTTGCCTTCTTCCATTTATTTTGTTTTTAAAAAATTACTTTGACTCTGGAGCTATAAGCTTGAATTTTGAGTAATATTTCTTCCAATGTCCCAACTTTGTAAGTTTGTTCAAGTTCTGCATGGTCTGTGAAAGTTAGGTTTCTCTTATGTAAAAAGGCAATGATCTTTCACGGGGTTGATAAACTCTAAGATGAAGTAATGAATGTGAAGGGATTTTAAATAGGAGACATAAGCCTTGTTAGAATCACAATAGTACAAAATCATCAAAACTAGCAGAAACCATTAAGATAATCTTTTACAATCTTCTTGTTCACAGTAATGGCCCAACTGATATGTGTTCATGGCCTTGGCCAAGACTGGGATTAGAATCAGTAGCCTGGCTCCCAATATAAATCTCCTTTGAGGTTCATAAGCTTTGCAAATGATACCCTTTCATTGCTATCCAGTAGGCAAAGAAACTCAGAATTTGACATTTCATTTCTTGATATCTGCATGAGAAACGCTGGACTGGAGGAAGCAGAAGCTGGAATCAAGACTGCCAGGAGAATATCAATAACCTCAGATATGCATATAATACCACCCTTATGGCAGAAAATGAAGAAGAACTAAAGAGCCTCTTGATGAAAGTGAAATAGGAGAGTGAAAAAGTTGGCTTAAAGCTCAACATTCAGAAAACTAAGATCATGGCATCTGGCCCCATCACTTCATGGCAAATAGATGGGGAAACAGTGGAAACAGTGTCAGACTTTATTTTTCTGGGCTCCAAAATCACTGCGGATGGTGATTGCAGCCATGAAATTAAAAGACACTTACTCCTTGGAAGGAAAGTTATGACCAACCTAGACAGCATATTAAACAGCAGAGACATTACTTTGTCAACAAAGGTCCATCTAGTCAAGGCTATGGTTTTTCCAGTAGTCATGTATGGGTGTGAGAGTTGGACAATAAAGAAAGCTGAGCATGGAAGAATTGATGCTTTTGAACTGTGATGTTGGAGAAGACTCTTGAGAGCCCCTTGGACTGCAAGGAGATCCAAGTCCATCCTAAAGGAGATCAGTCCTGCGTGTTCATTGGAGGGACTGATGTTGAAGGTGAAACTCCAATACTTTGGCCACCTGATGCAGAGAGCTGACTCATTGGAAAAGACCCTGATGCTGGGAAAGATTGAGGGCAGGAGGAGAAGGGGACAACAGAGGATGAGATGGTTAGAAGGCATCACTGACTCGATGGACATGGGTTTGGGTGGACTACAGGAGTTGGTGATGGACAGGGAGGCCTGACTTGCTGCTGTTCATGGAGTCGCAAAGAGTCGGACACGACTGAGTGACTGAACTGAACTGAACTGATAGAGAGATCTGAAAAATGTTATATTGAACTGAAGAATCACTAGGACTAATAATATGCAAAAAAAGATTTATAGCTTGTGAAAGGTACATATGGAAGCCTTTGTATTATTTTGGTGATAAAAAAGCCATGGCTACAAAGAGATTTCATAACCTGAGGCTACAAAAGTGCATGTATGCAGACTTGTGCGTGTACACAAACAAACACACAGAGTATGTATTGCTGTCTTCACTGGGTTGGCTAGTATCCTTGGTAAGGTCTTTAATATCTTCCATTTGGATGACTACCATTTACAATTAGTTTTTCTTCCTACTTGTGATTCTCTCCTAGTGTCCAATGTGCCACATTAATTTCAAGACAGCTTTTCTTTTAGTAATTTCAGTTTACCACTTAGTAACTTGCTAGATCATGGTCAAGTCATTTTAACTCTTGAAAACACAGTTTATTCCTCTTTAAAATGTGGCTAATAGCACTTAACCTCACAGAGGTGTAAGAAGTGAAGATCAAGTACATGAAAGACCTTCACAGGTACAAATCATTATATAAATAGACATTTTATTTTTAAATATTCTATCATGTCATTTCCATAAAATTAAAAAAAATTGTCTACAGCATTAAGATTCAAGTCATCTTCTTAGTTTTCAAAAGCTTTTCTGATTCCAGAAGAGCTTCCTGATGCTCCATTCATGATCCTCTCTGATTCAGTGCATCTGCTCATTATGCTCTGATAATTGACCCTATGAAGGCTGGGCCCCTATTGCTATGATGACTTTCATCTTAAAAAATATTCTCCTTTTATCTTTAACTACCTGCCCCTTCTGTTGAGTCCACTGATAGCACAACTCCTCAAATGTCCCTATTAACTCTCTAAACTTTTTCACCTTCTACTCTTTCCACAGCGTTTGACATGGTTACTCACTTGTTCCTTCCTGAGGTACCTTTCTTACTTGAAATCTAGGACACTGCTGTCTCAGTTCTTCTGATTCGGTCACTGCTGCTTCTTAATCTCTGTTGTGAGGTCCTGCTAATCTTGTGTAAACATTGGAGTGTCTCAGAGTTCAACATCTTCTTTATCTTATGCCCTCCCCAGGTGAGCTCATTCTGTTCCATAACATTAATTATCATTTATACTTAACTTATAAGGGCTTCCCTGGTGGCTCACCTGGTAAAGAATTCCCCTTGCAATGCGGGAGACCTGGGTTTGATCCCTGGGTTGGGAAGACATTTATAAATCCACTATTTCCCTCCAGCCCCAACTTGTCCTTTAAACTCAAGACTCACCTATTCACTTTCCTTCTGAACATCCACATTTAGATGTCTGACAGTGATCTCAAACTTAACATGTCTAAAACCTAAATTTAATTCTTTTTTTTTTTTTCTGACCATGCGACACAACATGTGGGATCTTACTTGCTCAAGCAAGGATTGAACCCATGCCCCCTGCACTGGCAGCACAGAGCCCCGACCATTGGACCATCAGGGGAGTCCCTCTAACATTTAATTTTTGTCTCCTCCAAACCTGTTCCTTTTTCAGACATCCCCATCTCAGTAATTGAAAAGCCATCCCTTCACTTCATCTAGTCAAAATTGCTTGAAACCATCTTAGACTTCTCTCCATTTTTTATATACCATATAAACTCTGTATTAGTTTCATGAGGCTGCTGTTAACAAATTACCTCAAACTTAGTATCTGAAGACAAAAGAATTTATTCTTTCATAGTCCTGGAGACCAGATGTCCAAACTCTGTTTCAGTTCAGTTCAGTCACTCAGTTGTGTCCAACTCTTTGTGACCCCATGGACTGGAGCGCTCCAGGCTTCCCTGCCTATCACCAACTCCCGGAGCTTACTCAAACTCATGTCCATCGAGTTAGTGATGCCATCCAACTGTCTTATCCTCTGTTGTCTCCTTCTCCTCCTGCCTTCAATCTTTCCCAGCATCAGGGTCTTTTCCAATGAGTCAGTTCTTCCCGTCAGGTGGCCAGAGTATTGGAGTTTCAGCTTTGGCATCAGTCCTTCCAATGAATATTTGGGACTGATTTCCTTCAGAATGGACCGGTTGGATCTCCTTGCACTCCAAGGGACTCTCAAGAGTCTTCTCCAACACCACAGTTCAAAAGCATCAATTCTTCGGGGCTCAGCTTTCTTTATAGTCCATCCAACTCTCACATGCATGACTACTGGAAAAACCATAGCTTTGACTAGATGGACATTTGTTGGCAAAGTGATGTCTCTGCTTTTCAGTATGCTGTCTAGGTTGGTCATAGCTTTTTTTCCAAGGAGCAAGCATCTTTTAATTTCATGGCTGTAGTCACCATCTGCAGTGATTTTGGAGCCAAGAAAATAAAGTCTCTCACTGTTTCCCCATCTATTTGCCATGAAGTGTTTAACTGAGACCAAATCAAGAATTCAGGAGCTCTAGGCTAGATTGAATCTGTTCCTTGCCTCTTCCAGTGTCTGGTATCTCCTGGCGCCCCTTGACTTGTGGCCAGAGCCCTCACAGCCTCAGAGTCTCTGCCTCCATGGTCACATTGCTGCTTCTTCTTTTTTATGCTTATGGAAACTCCCTCTACCTCTCATCACATTTATGATTGCACTTCATGCCCACCTGGGTAACTCAGGATTATCACCTTCTCTCAAAGTCTTTAACTTAATTATACCTGTGTGTTACTTGCTCAGTCGTGTCCGACTCTTGGTGACCCCACGGACTGTAACCCTCCAGGCTCCTCTCTCCATAGGATTCTCCAGGCAAGATTACTGGAGTGGATTGCCATTTCCTTCTCCAGGGGATCTGCCTGACCCAGGGATTTAACCTAGGTCTCCGGCACTGCAGGCAGATTCTTTACCATCTGAGCCACCAGGAAAGCCCCTATGAATCAGATATCACAACACAAAACTCACTAGTTGTAAACAACAGTTGGAATTAAATTTTAAAAGGTTTTGTTCCGGTTTATTTATTTATTTTTTGCTTTTGGTTTCAGGAATTAGAGATAAGATATTCTAGATAGGTGATCCAGAGAGCTCTGTTTAAAGGTATAGGAGGAATTATTTCCTCAGGGCAAGAATTCTTAAAGAGATATTTTTTTTCTTGAAGTTTCTCTGGAGTTTAAAGAATATTGTGACCACATTGTCAAAAACCATGTTTCTCTGTGGTCATAGTTTTGCAGGCAGAATTTAGACGAGATAGAACTCAAATTTGCCCTGAAAAGGGCAGATTGTCCCTCTGGGGAAGTGGGGTCTTTGATCAGCCCCAGGCTTTTGATTAAAGGAGGAAGTTCTGGACATAAGGGAACTTTAGTTCATTTTCCTATCCTATGTCAATAAAGATCTAATTTTTTAGGCCATTTTTCTTGTCATTAGATCATAGCTATAGACTGATCAGTCAAAAAAAAGTGTTTTTTTTTTTTTCTAGGGTTTCCCAGGTGGAGTGTGGAACCTTAGAGTGAGCGATTTCCATATTAGCTCGAGCAGTTTGTACCAGAAGTCTGTGTGCTCAAATCAAACCAACAAAACCAAAACTTCACCAGCCAGGAGTCACACTCCAAATGAAACAAAAGGCAAAGAGATGCCCAGAAATCAAAGCCAAGTGTCAAGAGTGCTCCAAAATGATGGTAAAATGATACCCAGAAATCAAAAGCCAAATGTCACTGTGGACTAAAAAAGATGTATAACTTGAGAGTTGCAAATTAAGTTTTATTTGGGGCAAAATGAGGACTGCAGCCTGGGAGGCAGTATCTCATATACCTCTGAGAGACTGCTCCAGAGTGGCAGTGGGGGAAGGTCAATATATAAGGTTTTGGTGAAGGGGGAGTCAATATCTTGAAGCACTCATTTTACAAAAGGTTTTTTGATATTCATGAGGATCTGATGTCACCATGAAGTGGTTTAGTGCTTCTCTAGCTATGTGGAGATGTAAGGATTGAGATCATAAAATCTGTTTGTAAAAACATCCAACTATCTAAAGACCTGTCTCACCAGATTCCCTGAAGCACAGAGTGCCTTACTCCACCCTGAACTTCCTCAGAGGTTGTTGAAGGTCAATAGCTATAGCAGCATGGGGTTCAATCTCCATAGAGGCAGATGGCAAATGCCTTTGTTGTTCAGTCGTTGGCAATGCTCTTGGTAAGTGCCAATTTGTAGTTGACAGCATAAATGCCAAATGTGACTTCCCAGTTCCATTAGACTTGTGACCGGGCAGAGTCAGTGCTAGCAGCCTTTTTGTTTTGATATAGTTTTGTTAGGTAATTGGAGTAGGAAACAGGAGTCCAAAATGGTGGTGGCTAAAAGACAAGGAAGGGAAAAGCCCACGAAAATAGTACAAAGGAAGGTCAAAGGAAGGTCCGAGGACCTGAGTGAGACCTTAGGTAGAACAAACAGCACTCCTGGCTAGCCCAATTTACATAGGGCAGGCCCAGGGGGAGGAAAAAACATATAAAAATATGAGCCAAAGCGCGCACGCTCTCTCCCGCATGCTGGCACGCTCCCCCACTCTCTTCTCTTCGCATCTTTGGGTCAGCATGCCCTCACGCCTCGAGGATGGATTCTCTTGCTATTTTCTAAATAAAATAGAGCTGTAACACTGATTTGTCTAAGAACTATAACACAGTCTGTCCAAGAACCAAGAGCTGTGACGCACTGAGGGCTTTAATGTCCGTCACTCCAAATCCTTGTTGTGACGAGACAGAACCAAAAAATATACACTTGCCTGACAGTTTCAAGCAGTTTCTTACTGATTTTCTGTGAAGAAGCTACTCTATCATTCCCTCTTTTAGAAGCATCTAGATACCAGTCAAAGTAAGCACGGCCAGCCTTTTCTGATTGTGTACACAAAAATATCTATTTTAGAACATCAAAAGAACCTCAATTTGGCCATTTTAGGTTGAGATCTCTTTTAGTATAATTTCTCCAATTAACTAGGTAGTTGCAAGTATGAACTCTGTATGTATTGTACATGAGTCTGGCTGCAGTGTTAGTCACAGGCTGGCTTACTGACACCCTTTTGTTTCTGCTTTTGAGAGATTTTGTTGCCCATTTTAAGCTGAATTTGTCAGGAATAAAAATCACTAGTGAACTTGTGTAGTGGGTCCATGTCCTGCTTGTGAGCTTAACCCCTCCAGGAGTCACCCCAGAGTTGTTTCAACTTGTCTTATGTGTCTCAGATTTTGCCTCCAGCAATCCAAGGCCACTATGGTTGTCCAGGTCACTGAATGGCCAGTTCTAATGTGTGACCCCTGGATAAACAAGTATTTTAATTAATGAGTGGGTTTCCCTATGGGACCACTACACAATATGACTAGGCCTCCAACACTTCTGTAAATTTCTCAGTCACTTGAGAAAACCAAAACTGACCAGGAGGAGATTTTTCCCTTTCCTTCAGAGCAAAGCTTTCATATATTCTCCTCACTTTTATACTGACAGATTCTATAGTGGCAGTCAAATTGAGGAAAAATGTCAGATCAGCCTCTTATTTAACCACCCAGCCAAGATCATTTAGTCCCCTACAACAGAGCGACCTTGGCGTCTTTCAGCTGAGCCCCAGGTATTTCTCAATTAGTTACCAGTCAAGCCCCCTTACCCAGTACCTTTTCACTGGGTAGGCAATTTCCCTGACATCTTTCATCCAGCCTCCCACCCAGCATCTTTTGCCTGGGTGGGAATTTTTATCCTTCAACCAAGCCCTACTCAGAGTCTAGACCATGAGTACACCCCAGAGGTTTCACCCGTCCTCTCTCCCCCCAGTATCTTTCCTACTGGGAGGAGGCAGGTTATCTGTTCCATCACCAAATAAAACTCAGAATCTCAACCAATCATTATACCTTTTTCCAAAAAAGGTAACACGTCTAGAAACCAGAGACTAGGATCTGGTATTTTGGGGTGGTTATTATTCAGCCTACTACAATATCCATCAACAAATCTTGACAGCTTTGTCTTCAAAATATGTCCAGAATCTAATCATTTTTCACCATTTCCACCGCCATTACCCAAGTGCACTACCTCTCAGGTGGATTATCATTTAACCGGTTACATGCCACAGAGTTTATCCTCTTCAGTTAATTGTCAAAGTAACAGCCAGGAAAATCCTTTAAAAAGTTCAATCAGTTATGTTTGAAGTTATGTTTTGCTCAAATATTTTTCTCAGAATAAAAGTTTTAACCAGGCTTTACCAGGTTCTCGTTAACCTGGTTTCTGATCACCTCTCTGTCAATCAGTCAGGTCAGTTGCTCAGTCGTGTCCAACTCTTTGTGACCCTGTGAAATGCAGCACGCCAGGCCTCCCTGTCCATCACCAACTCCTGGAGTTCACCCAAACTCATATCCATTGAGTTGGTGATGCCTTCCAACCATCTCATCCTCTGTTGTCCCCTTCTCCTCCTGCCCTCAATCTTTCCCAGCATCAGGGTCTTTTCAAATTAGTCAGTTCTTCACATCAGGTGGCCAAAGTATTGGAGTTTCAGCTTCAACATCAGTCCTTCCAATAAACATCCATGACTGGTCTCCTTTAAGATGGACTGGTTGTATCTCCTTGCAGTCCAAGGGACTCTCAAGAATCTTCTACAACATCACAGTTAAAAAGCATCAATTCTTCGGTGCTCAGCTTTCTTTATAGTCCAACTCTCACGTCCATACATGACTACTGGAAAAACCATAGCCTTGACTAGATGGACCTTTGATGACAAAGTAATATCTGTGCTTTTTTAATATGCTGTCTAGGTTGGTCATAACTTTCCTTCCAAGGAGTAAGCATCTTTTAATTTCATGGCTGCAATCACCATCTGTAGTGATTTTGGAGCCCCAAAAAATAGTCAGCCACTGTTTCCCCATCTATTTCCCATGAAGTGATGGGACCAGATGCCATGATCTTAGTTTTCTGAATGTTGAGCTTTAAGCCAACCTTCTCACTCTCCTCTTTCACTTTCATCAAGAGGCTCTTCAGCTCTTCACTTTCTGCCATAAGGGAGGTGTCATCTGCATATCTATTGATATTGATTGATGCAGGCTATTGATATTTCTCCCAGCAATCTTGATTCCAGCTTGTGCTTCTTCCAGCCTAGCATTTCTCATGATGTACTCTGCATATAAGTTAAATAGAAGGGTAACAATATATAGCTTTGACATACTCCTTTCCCTGTGTGGAACCAGTCTGTTGTTCCATGTCCAGTTCTAATGGTTGCTTCCTGACCTGCATACAAATTTCTCAAGAGGCAGGTCAGGTGGTCTGGTATTCCCATCTCTTTCAGAATTTTCCACAGTTTATTGTGATCCACACAGTCAAAGGCTTTGGCATAGTCAATAAAGCAGAAATAGATATTTTTCTGTAACTCTTGTGCTTTTTCAGTGATCCAGCAGATGTTGGCAGTTGGATCTCTGGTTCCTCTGTCTTTTCTAAAACCAGCTTGAATATCTGGAAGTTCACGGTTTATGTTCTGCTGAAGCCTGGCTTGGAGAATTTTGAGCATTGCTTTTCTAGTGTGTGAGATGAGTGCAATTATGTGGTAGTTTGAACATTCTTTGTCATTGTCTTTCTTTGGGATTGGAATGAACACTGAACTTTTCCAGTCCTTTTCCAGTGGCTACTGCTGAGTTTTCCAAATTTGCTGGCATATTGAGTGCAGCACTTTCACAGCATCATCTTTTAGGATTTGAAATAGCTCAACTGGAATTCATCACCTCCACTAGCTTTGTTCACAGAGATGCTTCCTAAGGCCCACTTGACTACACATTCCAGGATGTCTGGCTCTAGGTCAGTGATCACACCATCATGATTATCTGGGTCATGCAGATCTTTTTTGTACAGTTCTTCTGTGTATTCTTGCCACCTCTTCTTAATATCTTCTGCTTCTGTTAGGTCCAAACCATTTCTATCCTTTATCGAGCCCATCTTTGCCTGAAATGTTCCCTTGGTATCTGTAATTTTCTTGAAGAGATCTCTAGTCTTTCCCATTCTATTGTTTTCCTCTATTTCTTTGCCTTGATCCTTTAAGAAGTCTTTCTTATATCTCCTTGCTATTCTTTGGAACTCTGCATTCAGATGGCTTATATTTTTCCTTTTCTCCATTGCTTTTCTCTTCTCTTATTTTCACAACTATTTGTCAGGACTCCTCAGACAGCCATTTTGCCTGTTTTGCATTTCTTTTACATGGGGATGGTCTTGATCTCTGTCTCCTGTACAATGTCACGAATCTCCATCCATAGTTCATCAGGCACTCTGTCTATCAGATCTAGTCCCTTAAATCTATTTCTCACTGCACTGTTTAATCATAAGGGATTTGATTTAGGTCATACCTGAATGGTCTAGTGGTTTTCCCCACTTTCTTCAATTTCAGTCTGAATGGCAATAAGGGGTTCATGATCTGAGCCACAGTCAGCTCCTGGTCTTGTTTTTGCTTGACTGTATAGAGCTTCTCCATCTTCGGCCACAAAGAATATAGTCAATCTGATTTCAATTTCTGCCATCTGGTAATGTCCATGTGTAGAGTCTTTTCTTGTGTTGTTGGAAGAGGGTGTTTGCTATGACCAGTGCGTTCTCTTGGCAAAAGTCTATTAGCCTTTGGCCTGCTTCATTCTGTATTCCAAGGTCAAATTTGCCTGTTACTCCAGGTGTTTCTTGACTTGCTACTTTTGCATTCCAGTCCCCCATAATGAAAAGGACATCTTTTTTCAGTGTTAGTTCTAAAAGGTCTTGTAGGTCTTCATAGAACCATTCAACTTCAGCTTCTTCAGCATTACTGGTTGGGGCATAGGCTTGGATTACTGTGATATTGAATGTTTTGCCTTGGAAATGAACAGAGATCATTCTGTCGTTTTTGAGATTGCATCCAAGTACTGCATTTTGGACTCCTGTTGACTATGATGGCTACTTCATTTCTTCTAAGGGATTCCTGCCCACAGTAGTAGATGTAATGGTCATCTGAGTTAAATTCACCCATTCTAATCCATTTTAGTTCACTGATTTCTAGACTGTTGATGTTCACTCTTGCCATCTCCTGTTTAACCACTTCCAATTTGCCTTGATTCATGGACTTAACATTCCAGGTTCCTATGCAATATTGCTCTTTACAGCATCGGACCTTGCTTCTATCACCAATCACATCCATAACTGGGTGTTGTTTTTGCTTTGGCTCCATCCCTTCATTCTTTCTAGAGTTATTTCTCCACTGATCTCCAGTAGCATATTGGGCACCTACCGACCTGGTGAGTCTATCTTTCAGTGTCCTATCTTTTTGCCTTTTCATATTGTTCATGGGGATCTCAAGGCAAGAATACTAAAGTGGTTTGCCATTCCCTTCTCTGGTGGACCACATTCTGTCAGACCTATCTACCATGACCTGTCCGTCTTGGGTGGCCCCACATGGCAAGGCTTAGTTTCATTGAGTTAGACAAGGCTGTGGTCCGTGTGATCAGATTGGCTAGTTGTCTGTGATTGTGGTTTCAGTCTGTCAGCCCTCTGATGCCCTCTCTCAGCGTCTACCATCTTATTTGGGTTTCTCTTCCCTTGAATGTTGGATATCTCTTCATGGCTGCTCCAGCAAAACGAAACTGCTGCTGACTGACTAATCTTTTATTACCAATTCTTTTCTAGGTTACTCAGTGAAAGACACGCTTGTCTTCTTGAACTCATCAAACATCTTCCCACCTCATGCATTTTGCCTTGCCTGGAAGGCTCCTCATCAAGTTATCTTCATGATCTCCTCCTTCAGTTTATTCAAGTTCTTACTCAAGTAGTTTATTTTCATGGCAATTTTGCCTTACCACTCAGTATGAAAAGCAAGCCTTTTCCCTTCATCACTTTCAATCCCTAAATGTGCTTTATTTTTTTCTCTTTATATTGCTTATCACTTGTAGTACTCATATTTATTTATGCATACTGCATATGCGTACATCCTATAAGATGTACAGAAAAAACCCGAATGAATTTTTGGCCAACACAATGTTTACTGTATCCTTCCACAATACTGTGTAAGATGTATGTCAGTTCTTGTTTCTCAATTGGCATATGGTCAGCACTCAGATTTTTTAAAAGGTTCTAGAAGACACTATGGATATAATTGCAATATATAAAATAAGATACTAAGTATTACCTAATGAAAATGATGAACAGCATTTATTTCTCTTTTAAATGTATACAAAGCTACAAACTCTGCATATTTAACAAAATGCTGTCCTGATATTCTTTTGTTTTAGTGTTGACTGATAACCAAAGTCTGAGAACAAGAAATTCGAAGTGCCCTCACATTCCTGAGTGAGGTGTTGATTACCTATGCACATCTGCAAAGGTAACAGTTGCGAATCAGCTTTGTGATTTTTCAGTTCAACAAATTTCTCAGTAATATTTCAAAATTGGAAGGTGGGAGAGGTATTTTATAGAGATTGTCTCTATGGAGACAGTTATTGGATTTGAGCAAAGTTCTCCTTCACCTCACCCAATCCCATGCCTTCCAAATTAAGCTGAAGTGATGTGAGAATGGCTTCAAACAAACCATGCATGGAGTGTAACTGCAAATCCTTCAGTTTCATTGCTTCATGTCTATTTCTCATATTTGTCATTGTACATTATCTGCGAAATTTCTGTAAGTTACCTCAGGGAAGTTAATATGTTTCCCCACTCTTCATTGCATCTTTAGAGCCCAATGCACAGTATCTAGGACACTTACACATAGTAGGTATTTAATAAATATCTCTTGAATTAATGAATGATTGAATTAAGTATACAGTTATGTAGAAGATAAATATGGATAATGATTTTTCACTCTTTAAAACAAAATATGAAGTGATAGCTTCATATTGATTAATCCAATATGTCCTCCCACATCTAGTTCTAGCAGTTAGCATCCATATTTAATTTTTTTTTCTGTTCTCCTTATGCAGGAGGAAAAACATGAACTGCTTTTGCAGTAATCTTTATGAATCAAAGTTGAATGCATTGCAGAATATGTAATAGAGCTGATTTGCTGTGACAACAAAAATAAATAGTTCCACAATGACTTTGAGACATTCCAAATGTTTTGGTGTGGCATTTTAATAAAAATGTTTTCTAAATTACCAATGTCAATTAATTTTATTTTATTTTTAAACTTTACATAATTGTATTAGTTTTGCCAAATATCAAAATGAATCCACCACAGGTATACATGTGTTCCCCATCCTGAACCCTCCTCCCTCCTCCCTCCCCATACTATCCCTCTGGGTCGTCCCAGTGCACCAGCCCCAAGCATCCAGTATCGTGGCAGGGAGGGTGGGAAGCCAATAAAAAATTCTCTATAAAAAAAAAAAAAAATTACCAATGTCAAAGAAATTTGCTTTATATACAGCCCTAGTATATATTATACCTGAAGTATTTGAAAGAAAACTGCATGGTTTACAATGGCAAATTTTCTAAGTAAAATATAACATATGGTTTGAGTAACTGAGTTGAAGGGTTTTTGTTTCAAAACCTGAACATAATGCTAAGAGCCAAGCCATCTTCTCTTAATGAGGGAAAATGCCATCACTTGGTGATAATTTTTATTATTTTGTGGAATCTAAATATATAACTCTTTCAGCCCCATAATGGTTGTAGTTCCAGCAATGTAACATCCCGTATTTGTTGTCTCTTCTCCAGATCTATAAAGGGCCCATAAAGTGGAAATAGAACCAACTGAGGCAGAATGAGACTCTGTTATTTGATTCTTTAATTTATTCATGTAGTCAACAAACAAAATTCCTTTAATCAGATTACAGTCTAAGGAGTAAACAATTGAGATTCAGCCATCCAATTAACTGACATTGCCTCTTCCTGTTTCCAATGTAGCCTGGAGCAGGGCCTATTTAAATGTATTTTGCATACTAATCACCGTGGAGTCTTGTTAAAATGCAGATTCTGATTCAGTTTGCAGAGAAGCCAAGATACTGCATTTCTGACAAGCTTCAAATGGCTTCAGTTCAGTTCAGTTCAGTCGCTCAGTCATGTCAGACCATATTTTGAGTAGTGAAGAACTAGAGTCCTAAGACCATAAGGTCACTGAAGACTGGCCTGCTGGCTTTTTCCTGGAGCTCTGAGTTCTGCTGGATGGTGCTAAGTATTTATGTTGGAAAGGTGAGATGTACCATGTCTCCATAGTTGTTTTCTGTTCCCTTTCAAACTTCAATTTACCACTGGCTGGTAGCCCTGATTTTATAAGTGGTACCATTGTTCTCCCAGTTACAAATGCTTGAGAGTTCTAAGTTGTCTCTGACTGCTCCTTCAGACTTTTCCTCCATCTCCTACATTCAATTATATGGAAAAGAAGATCCCTAACCCAGGCCCGTGCCTGCCTCTCCAGTCACCTGTCCCCATTGTTCATCATCATCACCAGCATATACCAAGAACTTGCAATATGGGCATTATATACATTTGCTGTTATTGTTGTTGTTCAGTCACTAAATCGTGTCCAACTTTTTGTGACCTATGGACTGTAGCCCACCAGGCTCCTCTGTCCATGGGATTCTCCAAGCAAAAATACTGCAGTGGGTTGCTATGCCCTCCTCCAAGGGATCTTCCTGACCCAGGGATCAAACCTGCGTCTGTTGCATCTCCTGCATTGGCAGGCAGATTCTTTGCCCACTGAGCCACCTGGGAAGCCCACTTGTATTCAAATGCCTCTTTCATACCCAATCCTTCATAATGAGTCTTTTGCCCTTTCCTCTGGTTTAAAGAAGTTTGTGAAAGGTTGTAATTGAATCACGAGAATACACCGGGATTCTTGGCCCCCGGAGGAGAAGAATTCAATCTGGGGCCAGAGGCGAGGCTTGATTGCTCAGAGCTTTTGTGTAAGAAAGTTTTATTAAAGTATAAAGGAGATAGAGAAAGCTTCTGACATAGGCATCAGAAGAGGGCAGAAAGAGTACCCGCTTGCTAGTGTTAACAATAAAGTTATGTAATCCAAAGAATGTCTGGAGGTTGTAAAGACCTCATCAGACTGACTCCCATAATTTATATTTTAAGATAACACTGTCCTCAGGCAGGATACATCCTTGTAAAGACCAGGTCTACCCCCATAATTTACATTTTAAGATAACAGAAGGTTTAATCCAAAGACTGTCCTTAGGCAGGATACATTATTGTTATATAATCCTAAGGAATGTAGAGAAAGAAAAAAAAGTTTGTCCTTTCTTCCTCCTTGAGAATTCCAGACCCCTCTCTCCTTGGGGACCCCTAGACTCCTTATCAACCTGCCTAGGAAATGACTCTCATTTGGTCTTGCTACATTGGTGTCTTTTTTTCCTTTTTCTTAAGGTATTATAAATTCTTTTTTGAAATTAGATAAGACAGAAGGAAAAGAAGAGGAAAGGAAGGCAGGAAGCAATAATGATTAAAAAAATATTGCTGTCTGTGTTTATTTCTACTGTAGACTTCCCATGCAAAAGGTATTGCAGGGCACCACCCTATGGCACTTGGGCACTAAGCTTTAGGAGCTTTGGGCAGTTTCTTATGTTTCTCCTCATGTAGTAATGGGTGTGCTGCAGAGCTCCACACTTTCATATGGGTACTGGGACTTAGAATTATTAATAGGGGTGATCTCAATGGACTGTTAGAATTAGCTCATTTCTTCTTTTTCTGGGATTCAATGCTGGATATTGTTATACCACACTGGGCATGGGGGAGAATGGTTCTTGACAATAATAATTTTTTTTTTTTTTTTGCCAATCTTGTTGATGGGTCTCAATGTGGATTTAATTTAAAAATAAAAAATTGGGACTTCCTGACCTAAAACAAACTGACTGCCAGATATTTCTCCAGCAAAGACAGATTTATTCAGGATCAGCAGAGAATTGTAAATTCAAGATCTGCAATTATGATGAGCCACATACAAATACCACAGGGCAAGAGAAGGAGCACTCTTTTATAGAGGGGAAAAAGAAGTTGGGAGTAAACAACTAGTCTGGCTTTTTATTGGCTGAATTTATTGCCCAGGACAGGAGTCCTTTCTTTTGTTGTGCTTTGCCATTGTCTCCGGGCATGAGAGCTCTCCCTTCCAATCTCCTGACTCTATTTAATAGAGATTTCTGTTTATTAACTTTAATTCCATATATTTTAGAATAATTTTTATATATATTGCAGAAAAAAAGGAAGGGGTGAGTAAAGGAGGCTGAGTTGCATTTATATCTCTTGTAATGCCTCACATTGGTTGCAAAACAAATAACATAAATTAATTGATTCATAGTTTTAGAAGCCCCTACAGATCTCTTATTTTAGGTTTACTCCCTTCTTTTGGACAAAAACAGCCAAGGACAACACTAGTAATCTGACTCATTGTCCAGAAATGCTGTTATTTCTCATGTAGCTGCAGACAGTAAAAGCCCCACTTATAAAACCAGTAGTACTTAGTTCTCCTCTCTGTTTCCTCTGAATCCAATCTTTCTTGCTCACCTCTTGGCTAACCCTTCTCTCCACCACTACCTCCAGTTTTGTCCCCTTCTGATTTCAAGATTTTCAAAACCCATTCAAAATTCACTCTCAAGTGCAGATTCCTAATTAAGACTGATATCTGTATTCCTCCTAACCCTGGTATTTCCTGCATCCTTGTAAGTTTTGGGTAAAAGATTCCACCATCCTTTGCTCCTTAGGACTCACCCCACAACAAGATGAGTCTATGGTTAGGGAGAGGGTATTTATTTAATGACTATAGTGTTTTTTATTTTCCTCCCGATTGTTTTCCTTGGTATAGATACTCATCCTGATGTTAAAGTATCTATATGTTTAAAAAATAAGCAATATATAGGAGAAACATTTGGGTAGTCAGCTGAAAGTTTTCTCAACCACAAAGCTTAGGAATCATCTATCATAAATTATACTTTTAAGGAGAAAATCTCCTTCCCCCCTTTTTTTATTTCATCAACTCTAATATTAAAATATCTTATGCCTGAATTTCCTTTGCCTCCCTGGTAGCTCAGATGGTAACGAATCTGCCTGCAATGCAGGGGACCCAGGTTTGATCCCTGAGTTGGGAAGATCCCCTGGAGAAGGAAATGGTAATCCACTCAGGTATTCTTGCCTGGAGAATTCCATGGACAGAGGAGCCTGGTGGGCGACAGTCCATGGCTTTGCAGAGTTGGACATGACTGAATGACTAACACTGTCACATAATTCTCTGAGAACCTAACAATGTCTAGTTGAAACCATTTGCTAATATCAGTATTTGTCATGATAGTCCATCATTCTTTGTTGATAAGCCAAATTGCCATAAGAATCACCTTCACTCAGAATCTGAGCTTCTGTCACTTTTACTCACTGATTCTAGTTCTGCATCCAAAAACAATTTCCTCTTTCATGTTGTATCTTTTCCAATGGCTGAAGAAAATGGTTATAATTATTCCCATTATTTTAAGCAAAATACAATGTTTCAATCATTTCTACTGTTCCTCATATAACTGCTTTTAAAAATTTGATACTAAAATTATTGCTTTTCAATTACAGGCTCTAGCAGAAGTCTGCTTGGGTTGAATTCCAGCTCTGCCATCTACTTCCTGTGTCAGATCAGATCAGATCAGATCAGTTGCTCAGTCGTGTCTGACTCTTCGCGACCCCATGAATCGCAGCACGCCAGGCCTCCCTGTCCATCAGCAACTCCCGGAGTTCACTCAGACTCATGTCCATCGAGTCAGTGATGCCATCCAGCCATCTAGTGTCTGTTCCCTCATCTACAAAATGGGAATAGAAATAATACTACCTGGGGAATATTAGGAATATATGTAAAATGTTGTGTGTGCTAAGTCACTTCAGTCATGTCCAACTCTTTACTACCCTATGGACTGTAGCCTACCAGACTTCTCTGTCCATGGGATTCTCCAGGCAAGAATACTGGAGTGGGTTGCCATGCCCTCCTCCAGGGGATCTTCATGACCCAAGGATTGAACTTGTGTGTCTTATGTTCCCTGCATTGACAGGCATGTTCTTTACCACTGGAGCCTATTTAAAAAAAAAATCATTGCAATGCATGAGGTAAAGTTTAGAGAAGTTCAAAAATAAGAATGGAAATAACTGCTTCTTCTCTTGTAGAAATTTTACTTCTATCCAAGAAATAGACTCCACTGGCTAAGACTCCTTCAAGCTGTAGTTAAACAATGAACATTTAGAGCCAAACTGTATGACTTTACATCAATTCTTACTACAGTTGACATTTTTTTGGTCCATTGTTTTGGAGTTTTGAATTCTCCCTGAAAACTAAAATATTTACTGTCTTTCTTGATTATGACTAGCCACTTAACTGATATTAGCTCATGGTTTTATTTATTGTGCTTCTTTAATATTCCTTAACTACAAACTGAGACACCAGAAACCTTTGAAAGGAGGGTCCCCATACCACCCCCCCCCCCCACCCTTTAGAGTCCCAGAGAAGGTTTATGACTTTAGAATTCATGCATAACATATGCAAATTTATAGGCCACTGAATCTCTCCTCTTGCAAGCCATTTTTAAACAGTGCTTTCTAATTAACAAGAAGTAGCATTTTTTTCAAATGTTGATGCTATTTGAAGTCATCAATCATTTTCAACTAGTCAAAATGTCTGCTTTCTGTGACTGCTTAAGTCAATTTGACCGGTGTTCCACAGCTTTACCTTAGAGTCTACTGCAGGTATTGCTCTTAGCATTTTTTTAAATAGGGAGTTATAAAGGCAATCACCTGATTTCTGATGTCTAGCCGTCCTTTCCCACATGACTCCATCAAGGAAGGCTGAGACTCAGGCTGTCCTAATCTCCATAATTTATTGAGTTGAGGCCTATTTTCACTGTTGAGAAGCCAAATCCCTTAGGTAGTCTTGCCAGAGAACTCTTCCACACATTCTTTCTCATCCCCAAGGACTTGGCTTCCCTTATTAACAAAAAGCAGGAAACAAGCTCCTATTTGTGAAGTAATGTCTTTTACATGAACAGAAGTTGAATTCTCAAAGAGAATTGTCCCTTTTCAAGTTGTTTGCTTTCTGCTCCTATCTCCAATGTGCATGAACTTGATGGTTGAGGTAAGCCTTCCAAAGTATCTGTTGAGTTGAAGTGACTAAACTGACTGTGCTCCTGAGAAAAGACATCTTTCTTCTGGGTCAAATCTTTCTTAATGTCAACAAATATTGAAGGTCAGGAGGGCACTGTTCTCTCTAATTACTTCTATACTCGACTTTTGGGGAGTGGAAGTGGGAGCCTGGGAGTGAGATACCTAAATCCTACTTTAAAAAAATTATAAGATTATAATTACAAATTATTTTTGCATGATAGAGCATATGTTAACTCATATATATATATATATATATTTTTTTTTTTTTTTTTGCATTATGACAAGGCATGAGGATGGTAGAAAAAGAAATTGGGTGAAAGACGATTCAGGAAGTAGTGCTGGCTAAAGTATGGTCTCTTGAAATGAAATTTCCTCTCTGGACTACAGATTTCTCATAGTAAGAAGAAGAATCTGGACTCAGATACATTTCTATAGGTTTTCCCAGCTTCAGTACTTTAGAAAATATAGACTGAGGTCTCACCTTGAATAAATGCAGCATAGGGAGTATAGAGACTGAGAAAAGTAGAAACAAGAAATAAATTTGAGGGCAAGGAAATGTTTCTAGACCCCGAAGATCAGTAATAGAGTAGCAGAAGAGAGAAGTATGCTGTGTAAAGTGTGGTACGGCTTTGCTGAGCATCTATTTCCATATAACGAAAGAGAGGAAATTTTATACTTAGAGATATGGAGAGAGGTTACGTCACCAAACTTGCCTTCCTATCTTTCTATATTTTCTTATTTTCCACCTGTGGAAGCTATGATATCTGTATCTAAAGAGTAAGACATATCCAGAGAATCAGGGACTAAAATATGGTGTAATGCTGCATGTGCACTGAGTGTTCTGTGGCACACTTGGTTTTGAGTACTGCAAAGACCATGGAATGTTCTGGTACTAATTGTCCCATGGTTTAAGGGATCATATGGAGAATGCAAAGGCATCATGTTTTACTGCCAAGAGGAGCTCTGCTAAATGTCTTTCTTAGGTCGCATGGTATGAAGGAAATGATGGGCTAGGGTGACTTGAGAAGCATTAGGAAATGTTTACATACCAGTTTCAAGGGAGAAGGCAGAAAAATATAGCACATTTAGTTTGAAATTTTTTTAAATTAACTTATTTTTATTTAGTTGTTGTTTATGTTCAAATTGCTTATAATTGTCCCTTTGCCATCACCAAAACAATTCAAATCCCATGAAAAATAATGATTGGGTCATTATCAAGAGAGATAGGCAGAGTGAAGACTAAAAATCTTCTTTTAGGCTTTATCTGGTATTTTATCATCCTTGTGTGGGCTCTTATAATCCTGGGACATTTTGCATTTGTCTATGAAAACTACAAAAGGCTCCAATTCTAGCAGATCCCACATCCTATTACCAAATACATTACTTACATTTGTTGCTGTTGTTGTGCAGTCACTAAGTCATGTCTAACTCTTTGTGACCCCCTGGACTGCAGGTTCCCCTGTCCTCCACCATCTCCAGGAGTTTGCTCAAATTCATGTCCATTGAGTCAGCGATGCTATTGAATCATCTCATCCTCTGTTTCCCCCTTCTCCTTTTGCCATCAGTGTTTCCCAGCATCAGGGTCTTTCCCAGTGAGTTGGGTCTTCACATCAAGTGGCCAAACTATCGGAGCTTCAGCTTCAGTATCAGTCCTTTCAATGAATATTCAGCATTGATTTCCTTTAGGGTTGGCAGGTTGGAGCTCCTTGCAGTCCAAATGACTCTCAAAAGTCTTCTCCAACACCACAGTTTGAAGCATTATTTCTTCAGCACTCGGCCTTCTTTGTGATCCAACTCTCACATTCGTACATGACTACTGTACATCATTGGATGAAAGATATTAGATTACTTAATATTGACATAGAAAAAAGGACCCAAATTTGACTTTTTAAAATATCTTAAAACAAAATGAATTAAAGTGTATCATTAAGTGGCCCTATCTGTGAAGAAGAAAAAGCAGAACAATGGAGAGCTTTATAATATCTAACTATAAGATTGAAGGAAGGAAGAAGGACTTTGTGAATACATTTTGGAAACTTCCATCGAGTTTTAGAACTTTGACCTATTATTTTTGTGCCTTTCAGCTCAATTTCAATTCCATAAAATGCTTTCAGTTCAGTTCAGTTGCTGAGTCATGTCCGACTCTTTGTGACCCCATGAACCAAAGCATGCCAGGCCTCCCTGTCCATCACCAACTCCCAGAGTCCACCCCAACCCATGTCCATTGAGTTGGTGATGCCATCCAACCATCTCATCCTCTGTCGTCGCCTTCTCCTGCCCTCAACTTTCCCAGCATCAGGGTCTTTTCAAATGAATCAGCTCTTTGCATCAGGTGGCCAAAGTATTGGAGTTTCACCTTCAACATCAGTCCTTCCAATTAACAGCCAGGACTGATCTCATTTAGGATGGACTGGTTGGATCTCCTTGCAGTCCAAGGGACTCTCAAGAGTCTTCTCCAACACCACAGTTCAAAAGCATCAATTCTTCAGCACTCAGCTTTCTTTATAGTCCAACTCTCACATCCATATGTGATCACTGGAAAAACCATAGCCTTGATGAGATGGACCTTTGTTGGCAAAGTAATGTCTCTGCTTTTTAATATGCTGTCTAGGTTAGTCATAACTTTCCTTCCAAGGAGTAAGTGTTTTTAATTTCATGGCTGCAATCACCATCTGCAGTGATTTTGGAGTCCAGAAAAATAAAGTGAGCCACTGTTTCCACTGTTTCCCCATCTATTTGCCATGAAGTGATGGGACTGGATGGCATGATCTTAGTTTTCTGAATGTTGAGCTTTAAGTCAACTTTTTCATTCTCCTTTTTTCACTTTCATCAAGAGGCTCTTTAATTCTTCTTCACTTTCTGCCATAAGGGTGGTGTCATCTGCATATCTGAGGTTATTAATATTTCTTCCCACAATCTTGATTCCAGCTTGTGCTTCGTCCAGCCCAGTGTTTCTCATGATGTACTCTGCATATAAGTTAAATAATCAGGGTGACAATATACAGCCTTGACGTACTCCATTTCCTATTTGGAACCAGTCTGTTGTTCCATGTACAGTTCTAACTGTTGCATCCTGACTTGCATACAGGTTTCTCAAGAGGCAGGTCAGGTGGTCTAATATTCCCATCTCTTTCAGAATTTTCCACAGTTTATTGTGATCCACACAGTCAAAGGCTTTGGCATAGTCAATAAAGCAGAAATAGATGTTTTTCTGAAATTCTCTGGCTTTTTTGATGATCCAGTGGATGTTGGCAATTTGATCTCTGCTTCCTCTGTCTTTTCTAAAACCAGCTTGAACATCTGGAAGTTCAAGTTCATGTTATGTTGAAGCCTGGCTTGGAGAATTTTAAGCATTACTTTACTAGCATGTGAGATGAGTGAAATTGTACAGTAGTTTGAGCATTCTTTGGCATTGCCTTTCTTTGGGATTGGAAAGAAAACTGACCTTTTCCAGTCTTGCAGCCACTGCTGAGTTTTCCAAATTTGCTGGCGTATTGAGTGCAGCACTTTCACAGCATCATCTTTCAGGATTTGGAATAGCTCAACTGGAATTCCATCACCTCCACTAGCTTTGTTCGTAGTGATGTTTTCTAAGGCCCACTTGACTTCACATTCCATGTCTGGCTCTAGGTGAGTGACCACACCATCGTGATTATCTGGGTTGTGAAGATCTTTTTTGTACAGTTCTTCTGTGTATTCTTGCCACCTCTTCTTAATATCTTCTGCTTCTGTTAGGTCCCTACCATTTCTGTTCTTTATTGAGCTCATCTTTCATGAAACATTCCCTTGGTATCTCTAATTTTCTTGAAGAGATTTCTAGTCTTTCCCATTCTATTGTTTTCCTCTATTTCTTTGCATTGATCGCTGAAGAAGGCTTTCTTATCTCTCCTTGCTATTCTTTGGAATTCTGCATTCAAATGCGTATATCTTTCCTTTTCTCCTTTGCTTTTCGCTTCCTTTCTTTTCACAGCTATTTGTAAGACCTCCTCAGACAGCTGTTTTGCTTTTTGCATTTCTTTTTCTTGGGGATGGTCTTGATCCCTGTCTCCTGTACAGTGTCATGAACCTCCATCTATATTTCATCAGGCACTCTATCAGATCTAGTCCCTTAAATCTATTTCTCACTTCCATTGTATAGTCATAAGGCATTTGATTTAGGCCATACCTGAATGGTCTCATCGTTTTCTCCACTTTCTTCTATTTCAATCTGAATTTGGCAATAAGGACTTCATGATCCGAGCCACGGTCAGCTCCCAGTCTTATTTTTGCTGACTGTATAAAGGTTTCCATCTTTGGCTGCAAAGAATATAATCAATCTGATTTCAGTGTTGACCATCTGGTGATGTCCATGTGTAGAGTCTTCTCTTGTGTTGTTGGAAGAGGGTGTTTGCTATGACCAGTGTGTTCTCTTGGCAGAATTCTGTTATCCTTTGCCCTGCTTCATTCTGTACTCCAAGGCCAAACTTGCCTGTTACTCCAGGTGTTTCATGACTTCCTATTTTTGCATTCCAGTCCCCTATAATGAAAAGGACATCTTTTTTCAGAGTTAGTTCTAGAAGGTCTTGTAGGTCTTCATAGAATTGTTCAACTTCAGCTTCTTCAGCATTACTGGTTTGGGCATAGGCTTGGATTACTGTGATATTGAATGTTTTGCCTTGGAAATGAATAGAGATCGTTCTGTCATTTTTGAGATTGCATCCAAGTACTGTATTTCAGACTCTTTTGTTGACTATGACAGCTCCTTCATTTCTTCTAAAGGATTCCTGCCCACAGTAGTAGATATAATGGTCATCTGATTAAATTCACCCATTCCAGTCCATCTTAGTTCTATGATTCCTAGAATGTCGACGTTCACTCTTGTCATCTCCTGTTTGACCACTTCCAATTTGCCTTGATTCATGGACTTAACATTCCAGGTTCCTATGCAATATCGCCCTTAATAGCATCAGACCTTGCTTCTATCACCAGTCCCATCCACAACTGGGTGTTGTTTTTGTTTTGGCTCCATCTCTTCATTCTCTCTGGAGTTATTTCTCCACTGATCTCCATTAGCATATTGGGCACCTACAGACCTGGTGAGTTCATCTTTCAGTGTCCTATCTTTTTGCCTGTTCATATTGTTCATGGGGTTCTCAAGGCAAGAATACTGAAATGGTTTGCTATTACCTGCTCGGGTGGATCACATTCTGTCAGAACTCTCCACCATGACCTGTACATCTTGGGTGGCCCCACATGGCATGGCTTAGTTTCATTGAGTTAAACAAGGCTGTGGTCCATGTGATCAGATTGACTAGTTGTCTGTAATTGTGGTTTCAGTTTGTCAGCCCTCTGATGCCCTCTCTCAGTGCCTACCGTCTTACTTGTGTTTCTCTTACCTTGGATGTGGGGTATGTCTTCATGGCTGTTCCAGCAAAGCACAGCTGCCACCCCTGACTTCGGGTGTAGGGTAGCTCCTCTCGGTAGCAGCCACGGCGCTTGTGTGCCGTTGCTGTGCTTAAGTGGACTTAAGCCTATTAAATTTCCAGTTCTTTTAATCTTTGAAGGCAATCATTGATGAAAATTTAGTTGGGTTCTTGAGTGTAAGTGCATTTCAGAAATAATGACTAAGCTTTATAAGTTGGTTTCCCTAGAATATGTTCATTACAAAAAACTATATGATACTATAAATCCCATAATCCTACAAACATTGGAAAGCGTTACTGCAATTCTGAATCTCGAGTTATATGTGAAGCGTGATGAATTTATAATCCTGGGGCTCTTTGAATACACTGTTGCATTCATTATTGTTGTTTAGTTGCTAAGTCATGTCTGACTCTTTTGCAACTCCATGGACTAGAGCTCACCAGGATCCTCTGTCCATGAAAAATTTCCCAGGCAGGAATACTGGAGTGGGTTGCCATTTCCTTCCCCAGGGAGCGAACCTGCATCTCCTGCATTGGCAAGCAGTTACACTAATTGTATGCTATGTTATTAGTCATCATTGTAGGCAGATTGAATTCAACAAGAAATAATACACTCTGACAAGTGTATGTATGTGTGCTGGGGCATAACATAAAACTCTAATGATGACTCTGTCCAATCTGATTGGTGGGAGTAATTGTCAAACATGTTGGGCATCACTGAGCTTCACTAACCAGCTCCTGGTCTAACATTTTTTATTTTCAATTTGCTGCTGCTAGCCCAAGGATTATGTTTTGAGTATTAAGAGCTTTGGCAAAGTCCCGCAAGTGAATGATCTCCCCTTCCCCTGAAGCTGGGCAAACACCAGTTGCAGTCTGCCAGCTTCTTCCAGCCTGGTAGTTTGGGAGACGGTAAAGCAGAGAGGGTTTCTTCTGTGTCATTTGTGTGGCCCAGGGCACACATGTACAGAGACCTCTGTGCTTCTTGCCAACAAAAGGGCTGATGCCACTTAGGGCACATGAACAGTTAGACCTTAGATCCACTGATTAGGCAAATAGAGTCAGCAGAGAGAGAAAGAACAAACAGAAGACACAGAACAGGTGGCTTCCAGAGGAACAACACTGAAGAGAAGTTAGACAATATTTTTATTTTAATGTAAAAATCACCTGTGTGTGTACCAAGTCACTTCAGTCATGTCTGACTCTGCCACCATATGGACTGTAGCCCATGAGGCTCCTGTGTCTATGGGGATTCTCCAAGCAAGAATACTAGAGTGAGTTATCCTGCCCTGCTCCAGGGGATCTTCCCAACCCAGGGATTGAACTCACGTCTCTTGCATCTCCTGCATTTGCAGGATGGTTCTTTACGACTAGCACCACCGGGGAAGCCCAAAAGATAACCTATAAAGAGTCAAATACCAAAAAAAAAAAAAAAAAAAAGCCAATCTCAATCTGTTTATAAACATGACTGGGGCACTAAAAAAGCATCTAGTCAGAAGAAAAAAAGGGAGGGGTCATAGCTGAGACCTTAGTTAGGGGTTGGTATAAATAGAGGTATTGCTCTTCTTTCTGATAATTTGTTTCCACCACTTTACTTTCAAGAAAGATTTACATTAGTACCTGTTTTCTCCAACCAAAATAAATTCAAAGAATTTTCACTTTTATGAAAAAAGCTGTTACTATACTAATGTAGGTCTTTCATAGAAACAAAATGGCATAAAGCAACATTTAGAAAGTGGAGGGATTATCTTCATTTCATGTCATGTCTGCCTATGAAAGTTTTCATAGGAACTCTCTACTTTCTGATAGTAGGTGAAATCTGTATCTCAAAACACCCACACAAAATGCAAGAGATGGATATTATTAGGAAAAGGAGTCTTGGAGAATGGGACCAGAATATCCAGTATGTTAAAGAAAAGTTTTCCAAAGAAGAAAACAATTGAAGAAAAATAATTGAAGAAAAACAATAAATAAATTAACAATTTATTATGAAAATGGAAAATACCCACTGAATTTTAGATAGTGGTGATGCAAGAAAGTCGAAAAAAAAATCAAATCAGCATCTGATTTTCATATGAAATACTGGAAGCTAGAAAGTGGTGGGTAGTAACAGGTACAGAATAGTTAGTTAGCAAAAAGGTTGGCAACCCAAGTATAACACTTAATTGTATGGATAAGAAAAAAAAAATGTCAAGATATTCAAGATACCAAAGAATATCTACTATTTATCTATCCCACTGATAGAATATTTATGTAAGAACTCCAAGCAAAAAGCAAAAAAAATCAGAATGAAGACTTCAAGAGGGCTCCCCTGGTGGTTCAGTGGTAAACAATCCACCTGCCAATGCAGGAGTCGCGAGTTTGATCTTTGATCTGGGAAGATCCCATGCGCCTCAGGACAACTAAGTCTGTGTGCCACAACTGCTGCACCTGTGTTCTAGAGCCCAGGAGCCACAACTACTGAAGTCCGTGCGCCCTAGAGCGGGCGCTCCACCACAGGAGAAGCCGCTGCAGTGAGAAGCCTGCTCGTGGCAGTTAGAAAGCAGCCTCCGCTCTCCACAACTAGAGAAAAGCCTGTGCAGTAACTAAGACCCAGCACTGCTGAAAATAAAATAAATAAATAAGCGTTAAAAAAGACATGGAGCGAGTGGACTATAAGTTGAAAAGAGGACAAGGGTGATGGATTTTGCAGTCATTATTGTCAAAATCCAAGTGGATAATCACGATGACTGGGAATGTAGAATTTAAGCATAGAGTAAAAATTATTGAACTAGAAAAGACAGACTGCAGAGGAAATCTTAATTATTGTCTCAAACTAAAAGTATTAGGGGAACAGCAAACTCGGGAGTTTGAAAAAGCAAATGGAGGGAGATAAGGAAATGTCTTTTCAGATTTCACAATGTGGGGATTGTGGGGATGGAAACATCTTAAATGGCCCAGCTGTGCTGGAAAGAGTGAAGTCACTGATGAAACAGAATATCCTTTTGTAAGCTTTTATTTATTTTTTTAAATTAATTTTTATTGGAGTGTAGTTGCTTTACAATGTTGTGTTAGTTTCTGCTGAATAGCAAAATGAATCAGCTCTAAGTTTACAAGTATTCCCTCTGTTTTTGGATTTCCAAAGAGTAGAGTTCCCTGTCTTTTGCTCCCTCCCAGAGTTTGCTCAAATTCATGTCTATTGAGTCTGTAATGCTATCTAACCATCTGACCCTTGACACCCTTTTCTCTTTTTGCCTTCAATCTTTCCCAGCATCAGGGTGTTTTCCTAGTATCAGGTGGCCAGAGTATTGGAGCTTCAGCTTTAGCATCAATCACACCACTAGCATCACCTAAACACCATCTGAGAAATTGCTATTTAAAAAAAAATGTGTTGGAACAGCAATTCTGAATCCCCAAACTGGGTGGAGGCAACTCTTCATTTTTTTGCATTCTGATGCTGGTGTTTCATTGCCCCAAATTTTCTAAATGGGTCCAAGAGATAAAGGCCTTGGAGTTGAGTAGATTAGAATTCAAGTTAGAGCAGGGGATTCTTTTCTAGTTGGGTGGTCTGGAGCAAGTCAGTTAATCTCTCTGGGCCTCAATTTGATCTTAATAATTATGACAGTGATAAAGTCAATGATGTTAATACTTTTAAAAAAATCTATCAGTTTTTGGTCACATTGTGAAAAGCCTTGTGTCAAACACTCCCAGTTCTTGCTTCCTTATATAGCCTGACATCTTTCATCTGTGTTTCCTCCTAATACATATCAGTTATCAGGTATCCACCATGCCTGGCATACTCTCCAGTCAAGGACCACTTCTGAATCACACTAACCCACCTACTTCTGCCGTTTCTCAACTTAGCTGATATATATATATATTTTTTTTTTGCTTTGTTCCCTCTATTTTCCAGTCTTGTTTGCATGGGGTTTGCTTCTCTTATATTCCTGGCTGTAATATTCTATTAATTTTAAATTTAAAAATGAAAAGTTAAAGCTTTTTTTCAGGAAAACAAAAATGAAGGTAAAGATAGTCTTAATATCAGAGTTTTAAATATCAAAATAGTATTAATATTTTATATCCTTAATTTTTACTCTGCAATATCACTTTTAATGATTGTCTAATTTCCCATTTAGGAATCAGTCATGATTTATTTTATTAGTCTTATATTAGAAGGTATTTAGAAGCTATATACTTAGCAACTAAACCACCACCACCACCACATCCTACTAAGACTGGATATTTATTTATTTAGACTGGATATTTAGATTTTAAAATGTCTGCCAATTTTATGGATGAAATGGTATTTAATAATGGTATTTACTTGAGATGAAATATTTTAATATGTGTGTGTGTGCTTTGTCACTCAGTAATGTCCAACTTTTGGGACCCTGTGAACTGTAGCCCACTAGGCTCCTCTGTCCATAGGATTCTCCAGGCAAGAATACTCCAGGCAATACTGGAGTGGGCAGCCATTCCCTTTTCCAGGGGATCTTCCTGACCCAGGAATTGAACCTGCATCTCCTGCATTGCAGGCAGATTCTTTACCATCTGAGCCACCAGAGAAGACCCATTTTTTTTTTTGGGGGGGGGGGGAATGCTTCTCTGGTGGCTCAGATGGTAAGGAATCTTCCTGCTATGCAGGAGACCTGAGTTTGATCCTTGGGTCGAGAAGATCCCCTGGAGAAGGGAATGGCTACCCACTCTAATATTCTTGCCTGGAAAACTCCATGGACAGAGGAACCTGGTGGGCTCAAGTGTAGGAGGTCCCAAAGAGTTGGACACGACTGAGAAACTAACACTTTCACATTTTAATATGTTTATTATTTATTTATATTTCTTAGTGATTTATTTGTTGGTTTCATTGAATCATTTCTCTATTATGGTTTTCCTTTTGAATACAGACTTACTGAAGTTTATCTGAAGTATAGTTGATACAGTGATATTATGTAAGTTTCAAGTGTATAATACTGTGAGTCACAATTTTTAAAGGTTAAACTCCATCTATAGTTAAATAAAGTATTGACTATATTCCCCGTGTTGTGAAATAAATCCTGAGCCTGTCTTGCAACTTACATCCACTAGTTTGTACCTTCTATTCCTCTGCCCTTAAGTTGCCCCTCTCCCCTTCCCCACTAGTAACCACTAGCTTGTTCTCTATGAGTCTGCTTCTTTTTTATTATTTTCATGCTTGTTGTATCTTTTAGACTCCACACATAAGTGAGATCTTACAGTATTAGACTTTCTCTAACTTATTTAATTTAGCATAATGCCCTCCAAGTCCTCCATGTTGCTACAAATGGCAAAATTTCTTCCATTTTTATGGTCACACAGTATGCTTTTGTGTATATATACCACATCTTCTTCATCTATTTATCTGTTGATGGATATTTAGGTTGTAAAGGAGATCTTTTTACATTAATGATACTAGTCTTTCATAACTCATTTAAAATTATCAATAATTTTCACACTTTGTCTTTTGCTTTCAGTGTTTTCAGTTCAGTTGCTCCCAACTTTTTCCGTTAAGATTTATAGAGTAGATGTAAAAATAATACAGAGAATTCCCATATACCCCATGTCAGCATTCCCTTTGTTGTCTTAAAACCACAGAACAGTTACCAAAACCAAGAGCATATGTCGGTACAATTCTATTAAAGTACAGATTTCATTTGGATTTTTCCATTTTATATTAATGTCATTGCACTGAGTTGTTGTATCTCTTTGGTTCCTTTCCATTTGTGGCAACCCCTCAGTCATTCCTTGTCTTTCATGACCTTGACAATTTTGAAGATTATACCTTTAACTTTCAAATGTTATTTTTAGATATTTTTAAGTTTTTATAAATGTTTCTGTTAAAACATTAATATTCCCCTTTATGATTTCTACCTCTGTTGCTAGATATAAAATACTGAGAAAGTCAAGTCCTTCCCCAAGAAACAAATTTAATAACATCTTGTAGCACTTTTATTGCTTCATTAAAAATACATTTAATTTTATCTTTCCTGGAATTTGTGTATAAACCATGAGGTAGCAATATAATCTGCTCATTTATCCCCAAATATCTAGATATTTGTCCCAATGCTATTTGTTGAAAAAAACCCATTTTTTATATAAAAGTTTAATGTGCCTTAGTGACTGGTCTATTTTTCTTTCCCTTTACCATTTCCAGACTGTTTTAATCTGTATACTTAAGACAATATTTTAGTACTGCTATGATCCATTTAAAAATGTACTGTGCTGTCTGTTTTGCTCATTTTCCCTTCTAGATCAATTGTAGATCTTATCAAGTTCTAAATATTTCCTTTTGATGGTTTCCTTATTACTTCCTAAAATGTATAGCTTTAGAGGAGACTTTACATTTTTTCCAAATCTTGAAGGTAGTTTTCAGTTGTGTATAAATCTAATTGTTTAAATCTGAATATTTTTTCTCTCATTTTTAATCATTTTCATTTTAGCGATAGACTTCTCAAGTGGCCCAGGTGGTAAAGAATCCTCCCGCCAATGCAGGAGATGTGGATTAGATCCCTTGGTCAGGAAGATTCCAATAAATTTCAAAAGGTATGTTGAAAATTGTTAGCAAAGAAACACCATAGAACATCCTGTTTTGTGATACACATAAAATTTGTTAAAACTATGCTATACTCTTACCATAGAAATTTATACAGAAATTTAACATGACAATTATGTTTCAAAAGTTTATAGACATGAAAACAACACTTTTGATATAACATTGTAAGTCTCAGTAGTTGATAAAAAGAAAAAAATACAATTCCAGTGAAATAATTGAGAAATGGTCTTTGAATTTAGCTGAACAGGACCCTCTTAGAAGCAGCAGTTGTGAAAAAGGCTTATATCTAATGTGTAATATAAAAAAACTGAGAACAATTATTTTAAGGTAGACATTTATCACGCTATATTATAAAATAATGATTATAATAAAACTTGACACCTCCTCTGCCCACACAGACACACACACATATTAAAAACTAGGATCCATTACAGTTGAAAATTCTAATACTGTATAATGTATGAGATCTATAAACAGGACCAGCTTAGCCAGCTAATAAATGTAGGTAGAATCTTCTTGGAAGATACACCCAAGACTTGGTCCCCAGTCCTAAATCTTTACTTATCATCTTCTGCATTAATTTAAACTCTCTCTTAAGGCACACAAAGTAACACTGTAGCTCTTGGAAGAATAAGAAATCAGAGTCAGAATAAGAAAAAATGATAGTAGAAAAATTAATTGAAATTCACTATACTTAGCATTTTTAAATGGTCTCAATTTAAGTGTCTTTGGCTTTATGATTATAATGTGAGGATTTTCTCTTTGAGAAAAGTTGATTAAAATATTTGGAATAATCTAGGACATTTAATTTGCATATTTTGTGACTAGCAGAGTTAGTTGAATTTGTAGCCAAGGGCTACATGTTGGAAAAACTAAATGTATTAAATGAATATTATTGGTTCTGCAAGTGGTATGTATATATCTATTGAAATTTTTATTTTTATTAATACATTAGATGTTAGCAAAGGTCATATAACACTGGATTGCTTTCTATTCATATAAACTGTTCAGGTACCAAAGAATTCATTAATGCACTATAAAATGCTTTCTACTAATTTTTTAAATGTAGAGGAAAAAATTTTGTTGTATAAGAAAATGATTGAAAGAAAGTACAGTGAAATGTTTATATGAGATCTTTATAATAAAATAAAAGTAATTGTTATTTTTAGATATTGTTTTGTAATTTCTAAGAGTTCTATACAAAAATGCTTTTTCAGTCACTTTGAGCTGAATTACAGTACAGTAGAAACAACTATATAGTTCATTTTACATGTCAACTTGGCTAGGTTATGGTGCCAAGTTTTTTTTTTATCAAATACTACTCCAGATGTTGCTTTGAAGGTATTTTGTAGATGTAAGTAGTATTAGCAACAGTTGACTCTAAGTAAAGCATATTATCCTCCATCCTGTGGCAGATCTCATCCAATCAATTGAAGGCCTTAAGAGCAAAAACTGAGGGTTCTTGGGGAAGATGGAATTCTACTTCACCACTTGAATTGAAATCCTGCCTGCGTTTCCACCCTGCTAGCCTGCCCTGTGGATTTAGACCCAAGAATCGAATATCAACTCTGACCTGGATCTCCAACTTGCCAGCCTGCCCTTCAGATTTTGTACTTACCAGGTCCCACAGCTGCATGAGCCCGTTCCTTAAAATAAGTCTCTTCATATACATCCTATTGGCTTTGTTTCTTTGAAGAATTTTGACTTATATAACAACCACAAAATTCAAGTGGTGTAAAACTACAAGTTTATTTTTTCGTTCTGATCACTGTGGACTTTCTGTAAATGCTGTTTCCGTGTTGTTATCATACTTCTCTGGTAGGTTAGGCGGACAAAGTATCTAATATCTGTAATTTTGCCAGGCTCTGTGGCAGAGGGAAATCATGATGTGGCCAGGATCTGCTGTCTCCTTAGAGTTTCTGCCTTGGTGGAAATCGCTTCCATTCATATTTCATTGGTAAAAGCAAGCCATCTGGCCACATAGGAGGCTGATGGTAGGAAAGTGCCCTCCAGCCATTGCCCCAGATTGTGAACAGTCCTAATGCCTACCACAATGTGTTAATAAAATCAGAAAACATCCTTTACAAATACACTTAATAACATTGCCAAGTTTGGTTGAACCAGTGATTTTTGTGGAATATGAAGATATTTGATACTGTATCCCTGAACTACCATTGTGTCTAATTTGACATCAAAATCCTTCAGAAGAATCTCCTTCCCAATACTTCCTTTTCTCTTCTAGGGTTCACTCAGCAACAGATAGCTAAATAGAAAGGAGGCTTCTTTGGCCTTCCAGTCTTCTGGAACAAAACGATGAAGATTTGTCCAAGTCCTCTCTCCTACCATAAGGAAATCGGAAGATATAAGAAGAAATAATACAAGTGTTGAAACACTCCTCATGCTGCAAAGCTAGAATAAGGCCAGAAGGAATGCTAGATTGTGCTTCAGAGATGTGTTTTGATTTTCTTCTCCAGGGATCCTAGAATGAAAAGAGGATAAACTCACATTCCCAGAAAGAATTGAGGTTCCTGTGGATAAATCAAACCCATTCAATAATTTAAAGAGGAAAATGAATGGATTCAAATATTAAAAATAAAGTTAGAGACTGAGAGGGAGTATGATGACCTTCAAACAAGAGCACGAAAGACTTGAAGGGGATTTGAGTTGAGCTGACTAGTGCAATAAAAAACCCAGTGTCTGTGGCTTGTTTTTCTCATTCCTAGTTATATGATATAATGGTGGACTTAAACTTTTGAGTCTAGTGTGGCTTCTTTGCCAACTAATTTCTAAAATATTTCTAAGATGTTTCCTTTCAAGGTGCTTCTATTGTTAGGCACAGAATTAGCCAAAATTCTTGTGTGCAAACTGAAAAAATACCTACCTCAAACTGGGACTTGACTGCTTCACATAACCAAAAGGTCCAGGGCTATGCCAGCTTCTATGGCTGGAAATAGGGCTTGATTTGGGGCTTCAATAGATTCTTGCCCCCTTTTTTATTTTCTTCTATGCTAACTTAGGGACTTTCCTGGTGGCTCAGACGGTAAAGTGTCTGTCTACAATGCAGGAGACCCGGGTTTGAGCTCTGGGTTGGGAAGATCCCCTGGAGAAGGAAATGGCAGTCCACTCCAGTACTATTGCCTGGAAAATCCCATGGACAGAGGAGCCTGGTAGGCTACAGTTTATGGGGTCGCAAAGAGTCGGACACGACCGAGCGACTTCACTTTCACTTTCACTTATGCTGACTTAATTTTCAGCTAGTCTGTTTCCTTATATCATGAATGTGGCTCACAGCTGTTCCAGACTTGTATCCTAAAATCACAGGGACTCAGTGGAAGACAGCACACCTCTTTCCGAACAGTTCTAGAAAAAATACCTAGAATGGGATCTCAGCTAAATATCAACAGTGATGGGTCACATACCACTTTAGAATGTAAGACCTATGAAAGTAGGGAACTTCCCTGGAGCTCCCACAGGTATTCAATAAAGATTGTTGAATTAGTTTATTTAATAGGTGCCAATCCTTGGGACTAAGGGTGGGATTGTTGTTGTTGAATAGATCATGTCCAACTCTTTAAGACCCCAGTGATTACAGCCCCCAGGCTCCTCTGTCTATGGGATTTCCCAGGCAAGAATACTGGAGTGGGTTGTCATTTCATTCTCCAGGGAATCTTCCTGACCCAAGGGTCAGACCCACGTCTTCTATATTGGCAGGCAGATTCTTTACCACTGAGCCACAAGGGAAGCCCAAGGGTAGGATTAGCTCAATTCAAACCCCATGAACTGAAAGGAGAGAACTAGTGGACTACTTTATTCCTCCTCTTGGGTGTACCCATCAATGGCACTCTTCTGAGCTTTATTACTGCAGAAGAATTTCCCTTGTTTTTGAAATTCGTATGAGTGAAAATCATTTAGTCTATATATTCTTTCAATCTGATTTCTTTCTTTCAATACTGAGATTCATCTGTGCATATATATCCATATAAACTATATGATAACACAAATGTAAAGTTATAGGATATGATATAATATTAATGTATATATGTATGTGTGATTTTATTGCTGTGTACTATTTTAATATATTTTACTGTTGATGTGTTTGAGATGTTTTCAATTTCTGGTGATTATGATTAAAGACGCAGTGAATATTCCTGTTCGTGTCTTTTGGTGGATATAAAACTACACGTTTTTACGTGTATTCAGAAGAATTGTAGAATCGTAGGGCTTCCCAGGTCGTGCTAGTGGAAAAAACCTGCTTGCCAACGCAGGAAACATGAGACACGTGTTTGATACCTTAGTCAGGAAGATCCCCTGGAGGAGGGCATGGTAACCTACTTCAGTATCTTTGCCTGAGGAATCCTGTGGACAGAGGAGGCTGGTGGGCTACAGTCCATAGGGTTGCACAGAGTCGGACATGACTGAAGCAACTTAACATGCACGCAGAGCATATGGGGGTTTATTTTAGAAGCTACTGACAAACATTGTTCTTAAGCGGTTGTACCACTTTATTAATTCCTGCCTTCAGTGTGTCTGTCTAGTTGGTCCACATCCTTTCCCAATGCTGGTATTGTCAGTCTTTTAAATTGTAGTCATTCTGGTATGTATGTAGTGATATCCCTTCATGATTTTAACTCACATTTCCTGATGCCTAATTGTTGAGCATCTTTTCATATGTTTACTAGCCAGTTGCATATCCTCTTTTGTAAAAGTGCCTGTTTAAATTGTCTTCACATTTTAAATTTGGGTCTATCTGTCTTTTTCTTACTAATTTATAGAAATTTGTTTTATATCTTAAGATATGTTTGTTTTATATCTTGTTATTTTTTTGCTATCTGAAAAACTACCCTAAATCTCAATCACTAAAACAGATTTGTTCTGCTTACAGTTCTATGATTGAAGAATTTTATAAGCACTCATCTGGCAAGTTTGTTCCTGATCCCCAGCTGTGGTGTCTGGGGATGCAGGATTTACTCTCAAGACAGCTTCTTTACTCATTCATCTGGAGCCTCAGGCCTATGGCTTTTCCCAGTTATGGTGATTTGAGGGTGGTACACTTCTTAAATGGTTGCTGTCTTCCTAGAGACAGAAAGCAGAGCTGCAAGGTGTATTAAGGGATTTTGTGGAAATGAGCACAACATCAATTCTGTTGCACAGCATCATTATCCTGTTGCTTAAAGTAGTCATGCATGGCATCGGGCCAGATTCAGGGAGGCTTGAGAAACAGATTCTGAGTCTTCACAGAGCAGCAAGTTCACCTGGCAGATGAGCAGGTATGACGGGACATGCTGTGGACATCTTTGGAAAATACAGGTCTTTTCAAAGAAGGCTTTTGAAATAGAGATTAAAGTATATCTTGTTGTATGTTGACCAAATCAGCAAGTTGTTTGACTATATATCATTGTAACACTTGAAAATTACACACATTGAAGCCCGTCACTCGCACCTGGTCCTCACTGGTTTTTTCATTCTTCTTCCATTCCATTCTTCCATCCTTCCTTCCTTCCTTCTCCTGTTCTGGTTACTGAAACAGAATACCACAGACTGGGTAGTTTATAAATGCTAAAAATGTATTTCTCACAGTTCAGAGGCTGGAAAATCCAAGATCAGGATGCTGGCAGATTCTGTATCTGGTGAGGGTCTTCTTGGTTTATAGACAGTTATCTTTTTGCTGTGTCCTCACAGGGCATAAAGGGTGAGGGAATTCTCTTGGGTCTCTTTGCTAAGGGCTCTAACCCCATTTATGGGGGCTCTGCTCCTCACCTTGATGACCCAATCACCTCTCCTCACTTCCTAATAACATCACATTAAAGGCTAGGATTTTGACATATGAATCTTGACAGGACATAAAAATTCACTACACTGCTTTTTCTTTCCTTTTGCTGCTTGTTTCCACTGTCCAACTCCTAAAACTCTTAAGTGCATTATTTTTATTTTCTTGAGAAAGTCCAGTAGCCTAGAGCTAACTGAAAATAAGCATTGCCTCATCATCATTCCCAATCTCAAGCAATACATCTTTTTCTTAACAGAACAAACTAAGAAAGGCTCATACCCTACATCTGCTTTTTAAAAAGAATTTTAATCTTTCCTAGTCATCTGAGTCATTGCACTACTCCCTTGTTAATTTTGAAATTTCTCTGGTTCACTTGGAGGGTAGAAAGTACAAGTAACTACATAGTCATGGCCTAATTCCAAACTTAAAACTTTTTGATTGTTATTTACTTTTAAAACTAGTACTCAATGCCACCATACTTATTAGAACAATGATTTAAACTTCAATATCAAGAATCAGAATTTAGAGTAATGGGTTGAAGAGAGAAATGTTGAGATATGTATTAATTTTTAAAGTTTTTGCATATATTTTATCTTATTAAATGCTATAAAACCCCATAAGGTTGGCACTATTATTATTCTCTTTAAGGAAACAGAATGAATGAGGGTCAGTAACTGGATTCAAAGCACAAACCTAGTAGATGGTTATTTAGGAAAATAGAACTTCTGGTCCATTGCCAGTTTCATTACACTAAGCATTCTGCACTAAAGTGCAACACAAAGCAGTCATGAAAATGTGTGAGGAAAATGCACATTTCAGGATAATAATGATAATAAAATATTGTGTTCTGTATCACATTCAGTAAGAATTATAATTCAAAGTATTAATTCTGCAGCCTTGAATATTTCTCAGTCATCAAAGAAGCCCTTAACCGAAAGTCACAACATGTCAGGTCCTCTGCTTAGCTCTATGAGAACTCAAAAGAAATCACCCACATTGTCCCTGCCATCAAAACACATCAAAGACACATGAAAATAACTGGGTACATAAGAATGTCTGCTTGAAGTGATTAAATAATATTTATGTGGCTTAGATTCAGTGGGAATGTGAGGTCAATCATTTTTCAGATCATCAATGTGTAGACAATAATGAGACATAGGGTTCGGTTCAGTTCAGTCACTCAATCGTATCCGACTCTTTACGACCCCACGAACTACAGCACTCCAGGCCTCCCTGTCCATCACCAACTCCTGGAATCCACCCAAACCCATGTCCATTGAGTCAGTAATGCCATCCAGCCATCTCATCCTCTGTCGTCCCCTTCTCCTCCTGCCCTCAATCCTTCCCAGCATCAGGGTCTTTTCATATGAATCACCTCTTTTTGCATCAGGTGGCCAAAGTATTGGAGTTTCAACTACAACATCAGTCATTCCAATGAACACCCAGGACTGATCTTTAGGATGGACTGGTTGGATCTCCTTGGAGTCCAAGGGGCTCTCAAGTGTCTTCTCCAACACCACAGTTCAAAAGCATCAATTCTTCAGCACTCACCTTTCTTTATAGTCCAACTCTCACATCCATATATGGCTACTGGAAAAATCTTAGCCTTGACTGGACGGACCCTTGTTGACAAAGTAATGTCTCTTCTTTTTAATATGCTATCTAGGTTGGTCATAACTTTTCTCCCAAGGAGTAAACGTCTTTTAATTTCATGGCTGCAATCATCATCTGCAGTGATTTCTAAACCCCCCAAAATAAAGTCAGCCACTATATCCACTGTTTCCCCATCTATTTGCCATGAAGTGACAGGACCAGATGCCATGATCTTAGTTTTCTGAATGTTGAGCTTTAAGCCAACTTTTTCACTCTCCTCTTTCACTTTTATCAAAAAGCTCTTTAGTTCATCTTCACTTTCTGCCATAAGGGTGGTGTCATCTGCATATCTGAGGTTATTGATATTTCTCCTGGCAATCTTGATTCCAGCTTGTGCTTCATCCAGCCCAGTGTTTCTCATGATGTACTCTGCATATAAGTTAAATAAGCAGGGTGACTATATACAGCCTTGATGTATTCCTTTTCCTATTTGGAACCAGTCTGTTGTTCCATGTCCAGTTTCTAACTGTTGCTTCCTGACCTGCATACAGGTTTTTCATGAGACATAGGGTAAAATATGTCATATTAATATTACATGTAAATGTTCAAATGTGTCTATGGAAACAATTAACAGTACTGATAATCTTCCAAGATTGAGCCAAGTGCCCAGTGGGTCACCAAATAATGATAACCAATTTGATGCCTAGAAGAAGACACAAATTGGAAAGACCAATCCTTCCTTTCTAGAGACTGCAAAGTGGAGACATTCTTTATGAAAGGGTAGCGATAAGCACGTTTCCAGGGTTGAGGGGAAAATCTGGATTTGATTGCAATAGGTGAAAACTTCATTTAGAGCAAAAAAGAGTATTCTCTCCTTCTCCATGGTTCTGAGTGGTGGTTTCATGGGATGTGCTTCTCAAACCGCCAAGTGAATGAAATGCTGCTGGAGATCTTTTAAAGAAAAATTCAGATTTAGTAGATTTGGTATGGGACCTGAGATATTGAACTTTTGAAAATCTCCTGTTTTGAGTCCATTCACCACAGGTTGAGGAGCAAAACCCTAGGGCACAAAAAAGAAACACATGAAGAGAAGATTCAGCAATTCCAGGTGAGGAAGCAGGGTTGGTTGTTTTGGGAACTGGGCACAGAGAGACACACAGCCATGAGAGTTTGTTGTGGAATGAAGCATTAACAATGGGGTTAGGATAGACAGTATAAGGAGGAGCAGAGGTGGATTGGCTATGAATCTAATGATGCTTAGCTTTGGTGACTCTTACTTGGTAAGAAACTGGAATCAAGACTGCCTGGAGAAATATCAACAACCTTAGATATGCAGATAATACCACCATTACGGTAGAAACTAAAGAGGAACTAAAGAGCCTCTTGATGAAAGTGAAAGAGGAGAATGAAAAAGCTGGCTTAAACCTCAACATTCAAAAAACAAAGATTATGGCATCTGCTTCATGACAAATAGATGGGGAAACAATGGAAACAGTGACAGATTTCATTTTCTTAGGCTCCCAAATCAGTGTGGATGATGACTGTAGCCACTAAATTAAAAGACGCTTGCTCCTTGGAAGAAAAGCTATGACCAACCTAGTCAGTGCTTTAAAAACCAGAGACATCATTTTGCCAACAAAAGTCCATCTAGTCAAAGCTATGGTTTTTCCAGTAGTCATGTATGGATGTGAGAGTTGGACCATAAAGAAGGCTGAGTGCCAAAGAATTGAGACTTTTGAGAGTCCCTTGGACAGCAAGGAGATCAAATCAATCAATCCTAAAGGACATCAACCCTGAATATTTATTGGAAGGACTGATGCTGAAACTGAAGCTCAAATACTTTGACCGTCTGATGCAAAGAGCCAACTTATTGGAAAAGACCCTGATGCTGAGAAAAATTTAGGGCAAGAGGAGAAGGGATGACAGAGGATGAGATGGTTGGATGGTATCACTGACTCAGTGGACATGAGTTTGAGCAAACTCAGGGAGACAGTGATGGACAGAGAAGCCTGGCATGCTGCAGTTAATGGGGTCGCAAAGAACTGGACATGACTTAGTGACTGAACAACAGCAAAAACAACTTTTAAAGCTGACATAGAAAGACATTTTATTTTTTTAATTTTATTTTAATTTTTTTTGAGGTTTTTCTTTTTTTTTTAATTTATATTTTTTTCAACATTTATTTATTTTTTTTAACTTTACGATATTGTATTGGTTTTGTCATGCATCAACATGAATCCACCACGGGTGTACACGTGTTCCCAATCCTGAACCCCTTTCCCACTCCCTCCCCATACCATCCCTCTGGGTCATCCCAGCGCACCAGCCCCAAGCTTCCTGTATCCTGCATTGAACCTGGACTGGCGATTAGTTTATTATATGATATGATACATGTTTCAATGCCATTCTCCCAAATCACCCCCCCTGCCTCTCCCACAGAGTCCAAAAGACTGTTCTATACATCTGTGTCTCTTTTGCTGTCTTGCATACAGAGTTATTGTTACCATCTTTCTAAATTCCATATATACTGTATTGGTGTTTTTCTTTCTGACTTACTTTGCTCTGTATAATCGGCTCCAGTTTCATTCACCTCATTAGAACTGATTCAAATGTATTCTTTTTAATGGCTGAGTAATACTCCATTGTGTATATGTACCACAGCCATAGAAAGACATTTTAAGCATTATCAATTAAGGCTGCTGTCTGTTTCCATTCTTACTTCTACTCTTTTGTCTTTTTGTGCCAGAGTGACTCCGGATAGTTTGCAAATCTATACTCAAGGTTCAGTTGCTCAGTTGTGTCCTACTATTTGCGACGCTATGGACCATAGCCCACCAGCCTCCTCTGTCCATAAGATTTTCCAGGCAAGAATACTGGAGTGGGTTGCCATTTCCTCTTCCAGGGGATCTTCCCAACCGAGGGATTGAACCTGCATTGACAGGCGGGTTCTTTACTGTCTGAGCCATCCAGGTGGCTGCATATTCAGTATTTAATTCATGTGAAGCTCTCTCCTATTGGTAATGTTCTCAATGATGCAGCATATAAGATTATTAATGCTTCATATGATGAAATTATTTTTCAGAGTGTACCGTATGCAATCAATAGAAATTATTCTGATACTGAAATGTATATTTTGACAATTATTTCTCATTTTTAAAGCAGTAATTTATTAAGAAAAAATGCATTTGAAGACAATTACTGAATAGGCTATTATTTTGATTGATAATTAAATTAAGAAAGTGGATAGAATCATATGAATACATTAGAAAAACAAGTGAATACCCATTAATTTGAACTGAAACACTAACATGGACAAAAACAACATAAAACTGACACTACAACAGCACAATGTAAATATCTAGAACAAACTGGTTAAAGATTATCATTAGTTTACAAGTTTTAAAGCCATGTACTGAATAAGCAAATTTGAACCACCGCAAAACTCAGTAGTTCACATAGGCAAAAATATCTGATGTTTTTCCCCAAATTTGATAGTCATCTTAAACATTTACATGAACTTAGCGATAATTGTTTAGAAGTAGAAACTTCTCTAAAATGTCAGTAATGATTAAAAAACAGGAAAGTTTTGAAAAAATAACTCAAAATAATGTAAAATTTGGGAACTCTAGCACTAATTATAAATCAACCATGAATTTACTATGTAGAATGTGAAAATCAATTATTATAATATGATATTTTTGTCTATTGAACATGTATTATCTATCTACATAGATATTTTGGACTTCATCTAAGGGGCTTGACTGTGAATTTTAGCACTGCTACCTCCTAGGCTTCTGTGGTTGACAGGTGATTCACAGCTGTGCTTCCCATCTTCTAGAAGATGGCAGTGGCACCAATAACACTAAATGAACACTTACTGCCACAGGCACTGTGTTAAGGGCTTGTCATGTGATCTCATTTAATCTTTCTAACAACGGTATTTGGTTGATTCTGTTATTATTAGTATTTTATAGATGAGGCATTTAAGGCATAGGGAGGCCAGGAACTCACCTAGGGTTAAAAAAAATAACTAACAGGTGAAAGGATATGACTGTAGAAATTCTGATTCCAGGGCTGCTGCTACTGCTGCTAAGTCGCTTCAGTCGTGTCTGATTCTGTGCGACCCCATAGACGGCAGTCCACCAGGCTCCTCTGTCCCTGGGATTCTCCAGGCAAGAATACTGGACTGGGTTGCCATTTCCTTCTCCAGGGCACAAGCTCTAAATCATCTAAACTGGGCACCATTTTAGACTTGGAGGGAAAGAAAGATTATGAAGAAAACAGTGTAAAATAAGAGGCATATTACGAAGCACCACATTGTGGCCACATCCTTAAAGCTCTTCATTTTCTGCAAAGGCAGAAAAGACCATGGGACCCTGTTCTGAACTGGAGATGGCTTCGTGAAGGAAATGACTCAAACTGATGGCTGCAGGAAGCACCAGCATTTAGATAAGCAATTAAAACAACTAAATAACATGATGTGAGTGGAAAGACTTGCAACAGTTTATTCACTGTTACCACTCGTGGAGCCAGACCTCAGCCATGAAAAGAAACAAAACTTTGCCCTAGCAAATATTTTGACCCAAAGTTAGAGAAAGCCAGTAGAAGTAAGCCCAAACAAGCCATCGAAGTTCCCTCGTGCCTTAAATGGAATGTCCTGATTCAAGTCATAAATCTTGCTGGTTAAGCTCTCAAGGGTAAAAGCAATAGATTATTGCATGAGTGTATTTAAGGGACAAATGACAGTTTCTCCCACCAATGGGATAAAAATCATACAGTAAGGCAACAGAGGAATCTGAGTCAGTTTGTGCCAAATCAAACTTCAAGGAATGTTTCTGTATCAAAGTTTACCTGGACCCTCCCTGGCAGAAACTCTGTTATTGAGATATACGAGCCTGGTTGTACAAGAAGGAGTTCTACCAGTTCTGGGGAAATCATGACTCACAGTAATTCAGTCCTCATGCAATCTTGGCAGAGATCAAGCATTACTTTACAACAGCTGCGAAATCTGCGTTGGATACCTCTGTGAATGGTCCATGATGAATGGCTAATGGGAACACGGGACTTTGATTTAATTGAAAGGGTTCTAACTGACATAGTCCACCTGTGAGTACTGTTCTGTATTTTTGAGAATAGCAACAAATGTTTCTCATTCTTTGGTCCCAGAACATCTTGCTATATTTATTGAGCGGATAACTGAAACAAGATGACCCTGGCATCTCAAAATTTTTGAAAATTTTGCTTTTCAAATCTCAGTCAAACCGCCACTTCATTTTGAACTCTGAATGCAGTGCAGTGCACGCATGCTCAGTTGTGTCCAATCTTTCCAACCCCATGGACTTTAGCCCACCAGGCTCCTCTGACCATGGGATTCTCCAGGCAAGGACACTGGAGTGGGTTGCCATTTCCTCCCTGGGAAGCCCCTGACCTCCAAATGAGCTGAAGGCAATATTTAGCTTGACACTGATCTTTTAAGTATAAAAGCATAAATTATCTGAGTTCATGCTAACACTGCAGTCATGCTGGCAACCCACTCCAGTATTCTTGCCTGGAGGATCCCATAGACAGAGGATCCTGCCGGGCTATAGTCCACAGACTTGCAAAGAGTTGGGCATGACTGAAGTGACTTAGTATGCACACTGGAGTCATGCTAACGTCACCTTCTTGAGATACCTGAAGCTCCAATGAGGAATAATTTCTGTCATAGTGGCACTAGGGATGAACAGTTTTGCTTTTTAACCATGTGATTGGGTTCCTAAGGCTAGAATTTGGAGTATAGTATTTAGAATATAAAATTGTGATTCGTATATGTCTGGCTAGTGATAGTTTGATAAAACTGTGCAAGTCCTTGGTCCTTGACTCACACAATTTGGGGACCTTAGAGTTTCAAGTCTAATTTCTTTCAATGAGATTTCTCTCTACATATGGTGATAGTTGAAATATTTAACAACTATGATGGCTGGACACTGAACAATGAGAAACAAAAAGAAAAACATTTTATTTGTTGAATGACAATACTATCTATTTTGTAAAGATCAGGGCAGACTAAATGAGGAAGTATTTGTAGTAGCTAGAAGATAGTAGGTACTCAATATATACTCAATACATATTTATTGATTTATTTCATTACACCATTGAATTTTTTCTCAATGTATATTCCTACCTGTTGCTGAATTTTCAATAGATTCTCTCTCTGTTTCTTTCTCTTTGGGGGAATTTCAATAAACTGGTTTATGGTTATAATAAATTGACATCCATACATTTAAATAACTACATCATAGATTTTATCACTTAGTAAACTAATGTTAAACCCTTACTCTTAGTGCTAGCATTTTCTAGACTTTGTGAAAAATGAAATATATTAGGCATCAGTTCAGTTCAGTCGCTCAGTCGTGTCCGACTCTTTGCGACCCCATGAATCCCAACAGCCAGGCCTCCCTGTCCATCACCAACTCTCGGAGTTCACTCAGACTCACATCCATCGAGTCAGTGATGCCATCCAGCCATCTCATCCTGTGTCGTCCCCTTCTCCTCCTGCCCCCAATCCCTGTCAGCATCAGAGTCTTTTCCAATGAGTCAACTCTTTGCATGAGGTGGCCAAAGTACTGGACTTTCAGCTTTAGCATCATTCCTTCCAAAGAAATCCCAGGGCTGATCTCCTTCAGAATGGACTGGTTGGATCTCCTTGCAGTCCAAGGGACTCTCAAGAGTCTTCTCCAACACCACAGTTCAAAAGCATCAATTCTTCGGCACTCAGCCTTCTTCACAGTCCAACTCTCACATCCATACATGACCACAAGAAAAACCATAGCCTTGACTAGATGGACCTTTGTTGGCAAAGTGAGGTCTCTGCTTTTGAATATGCTATCTAGGTTGGTCATAACTTTCCTTCCAAGGAGTAAGCGTCTTTTAATTTCATGGGTGCAGTCACCATCTGCAGTGATTTTGGAGCCCCCAAAAATAAAGTCTGAAACTGTTTCCATTGTTTCCCCATCTATTTCCCATGAAGTGATGGGACGAGATACCATGATCTTCATTTCCTGAATGTTGAGCTTTAAGCCAACTTTTTCACTCTCCACTTTCACTTTTATCAAGAGGATTTTTAGTTCCTCTTTGCTTTCTGCCATAAGGGTGGTGTCATCTGCATATCTGAGGTTATTGATATTTCTCCCGGCAATCTTGATTCCAGCCTGTGCTTCTCCCAGTCCAGCGTTTCTCATGATGTACTCTGCATAGAAGTTAAATAAGCAGGGTGACCATATACAGCCTTGACGTACTCCTTTTCCTATTTCGAACCAGTCTGTTGTTCCATGTCCAGTTCTAACTGTTGTTTCCTGACCTGCATACAAATTTCTCAAGAGGCAGGTCAGGTGGTCTGGTATTCCCATAGTCCAAATTAAAACTTACGTGTATAGCTGGTATAATGCTTTCTAATCTGTGTACTACAGAATATTAGTGGGTTTGGAAGATGTTCATGAGCTAATAAGTTGGAAATATTCTGGTTAAACATTTTTTACATTATGGGACTTCACTTATCTTTTAAAATCTCATGACTGTAATGAAAATTTTAAGGCAACTACAAAATTATATCATGCAATGTTTCTCAAATTTATTTGACCTTCAGACACTAATTTTTATTAGAATACCTATTCACATTTATTAGGACAACAGTATTCCACAGATGTGAGTCTGAGAAATAATTTAAGGGTTAAGAATAAAAAACACCTGGGCACTCATCATTTGTCTGCCACTAAACAACTATCTATCTGAATTTAGGCAAGCTGCTTAAACTTTCCTGTACCTTTATTTTCCCAACTCTGAAATGGGAATAATGAGACCCACCACCATCCTCTAACTATCAAATAGAAAAGGAAGTAGGGAAACAAATGTGAAAGTAATTTTGAAAAGTCTTATTGGTATAAAATTGCATACCTTTGTAAGCCAACTTGTTCAGTTGTTAAGTCATGTCCAACTCTTTACAATTCCATGGACTGCAGCATGACAGGCTTCCCTATCCTTCACTATCTCCTAGAGTTTGTTCAGACTCATGTCCACTGAGTCAGTGATGCTATCCAATCATCGCATCCCCTGCTGCCCATTCTCTTTTTGCCTTCAATCTTTCCCAGCATCAGGGTCTTTTCCAATAAGTCAGGTCTTCACATAAGATTGCCAAAGCATTGGAGCCTCAGCATCAGTCCTTCCAATGAGTATTCAGGGTTGATTTCCCCTAGGATTGACTGGTTTGATCTCCTTGCAGTCCAAGGTACTCTCAAAAGTCTTCTCCAGCACCACAATGTGCAAGCATCAATTCCTCAGAGTTTTGCCTTCTTTATGGTCAAACTCTCACATCCATATATGACTACTGGAAAAACCACAGCTTTGACTATATGGACTTTTGTCAGCAAAGTAATTGTCTCTACTTTTTAATATGCTGCTTAGGTTTGACATAGCTTTCCTTTTGAGGAGCAATCATCTTTCAATTTCATGGCTGCAGTCACCATCTGCAGTGTAAGTCAACTAGAAGAAAATAATGAAAGATAATTTATAGAATCATATTAGAAACTACTTAATCATGTGATTCTTGGAACATTTCCTATGATGATCATGAAAATCTTAAAAACTTTGCTTTTCATTAAGATTTGAAAAGAATAGCTATAAATTGTCAAGCAAGGATTATAAAGCTAATGCATTTATCAAAATCTGAATATAAATTACTCTGATTTCTGCACTATTAACCTAGCAGTTTGATAGAGAGCCTTCAGAAGCAAATGGTTCATAGTTTCCAAATATTTTCACACAAATTGTATTCATATGTAGAAACAAACAGCATGATGTAATCTTTGGATTGTCTTCATAAAACAATGTTAGTATGTTTCACTTAATTCCCAATGCATATTCAATTATAGGATTTTTTCTATCAAAAGACATGCAATAGTTTAAAAACTCTAGAGAATCATCAAATAAGACCAAAATAATTATGCATCACTTCTTTGAAATGCATGTGTAAATGTGTTAGATGAATAGTTTCACGAGAATAGAAATTTCTTTTAGTAATATCACAAGGAAAGTGGTTATCTTTGTTGTTATCATGGGTTGAAAGATTCCCAAAGACATTACTGGTGTTTTGGGGTTTTTAATTGAATTTGTGGTTCTCTTGGTGTGCTGTTACAGTCAACAAGGAAAACCAGTTTAAAGATGGTGTTGTTGTTGTTTTTGTTTTATAGTCACTAAGTAGTGTTCCACTCTTTTGCGACCCTATGGACTGCAACCCACCAGGCTCCTCTGTACATGCAATTTTCCAGGCAAGAATACTGGAGTGGTATTACCATTTCCTCCTCCAGGGGATCTTTCAAAGCCAAGGATCCATACTGCGTCTCCTACTCACTGTTTCTCAAAAAGTGAAAGAAAAGAAAGCACACAAAGAGGGCTAATGGATAGGGTCAAGGATGTTCAGTGACTAAAATGGGTATGATGAGAGTTGACAATTCAGCCTTGTCCTTCTCCTGTACTGCAAAAGGCAATGCTAGTCGATGAGAGGAAGTCAGAATGCTGCCACCAGGTTCAGGATGTGTTAGATAAGAATCTTGGCATCCTCACTTTCAAGCTATATGATTGGAGGGCAAGTTACATGGCATTTAAACCCTAGTTTTCTCTCCAGTATTATAAGGATACTATTATTCACCTCAGAGGTTGAAAGAAATGTTCAAAAAAAAAAAAAATAGCAAATCAGTGATAGTGACTGGTATATATTAGGCACTCAGTGTGCATTTCAGAACATGAGTTCTGATGAGAAACCCTTTTACCAATTGATGCTAGTGATATTCCCATTATTTCTAACAGTCACTTTATATGTACCATTTTAATGAGAAACCAGCCCTTTTGAAATTCCTGGAAGCAATGGAAAAAGAATACAGGAGTGCAGTGCTTACTGTGGATATGCCAAACACTTCCTTCCCTTGGACATGTGGGACTTTCAGATTGGATCTGGAAACTCTCTGTTTGATTCTACCTTTGCGGACCACCCAGAAGCTCCAGCTGGAGCAGAAAGTGTGGCTTATTTCCCCTGGATTGGGAGCCAAGAGGAACTTATTACCCATCTGTTCTGCTTTCTGTTCTGAATATCCAGTCTCTATAGTATAGCTCTAAGAAATGGACCCAAAGTCTGAGCCACATGCCTTGAGGATTATCTTTGTGAGCTTTCTCCTCCTGACTCAAGCCAGCAATTCCTGGCCCTCTTAAAACTATCTGTATCACTTTCTTAAATTCTGTTTACAAGTAACGTCTCAAATATTTTTCATTGAAATGACCAACTCAGAAATTAATTAATATGTATTTTCATGGTGCTAAAAGAATTCCCCAAATCTTTGCTATTTGACATATTAAAGATTCTACACTTTGAGACGGGTTTGTATTCAGTAAAATGCTATTACCCTGGTTTATTGAAGACAATAAACTTCCCTGATAGCTCAGTTGGTAAAGAATCCGCCTGTAATTCAGGAGACCCCGGTTCAATACCTGGGTTGAGAAGATCCCCTGGAGAAGGGAATGGCTCCCTACTCCAGAATTCTGGCCCAGAGAATTCCATGGACTGTGTAGTCCATGGGGTCGTAAAGAGTTGAACATGACTGAGCAACTTTCATTGAAGACAATAACCCCTCACAGCTAACAGTCAGATGGCAGTCTCATGCAGTAATTCAGATTCAGACAATTACAAAGTGCTACAGATCTAAGTTCAAATTGCAGATCCACTAGTTACTATTTTTATGATACTGAAGAAGACACTTGACTTCTCTCAATGTCACTTTCCTAATCAATAACATGCATGTAATAGTGTCTGTCATAGGACTGTTGTGAAAGTTAAATGAGAAAATACATAGAGAGTGTAAAGCATAATACCTCAGTCATAGTAAGTCTTCAGTTTCTATTACCTATTCTTATAATAGCAATAATTATTATTATATTTTTATTAAAAATAAAAATTAAGCATGGGGGATAGTCAAATGTAAAGCTGCGTTTTGATAAGTTGAATTAGGGAAAGAAGGAGGTGTTGTCTAAATTAGAAATCAACCAATGAAGAATTTATTTTGTGAAAATATATTCGGTTTTTGAAAAAGGATTCAGAAGATGCAGATTAGTATATAATAGGAAGTAGCTGAATATTTCCTCAAAAGTTTTCTACCTTTCTTTTGTATCTCCAAAATATTAAAAAATTAAATATTTCTAAGTAGAGGATAGTTCTGTATCTCAGCTACTAGACATATTTTGCTAACTGAATTATATCAAAGATAATTTAGATTTGCATTTTGTTGTATTTTTTAGGTTAAGAATGACTTCAGTGACTTTAGAATCTCTTTTCCTGCATTTGTGTACAAGATATTTTTTCAAATTATTTGTTATTTCTCATAACTACAGAAACATACTTTCTACTGTTGAAATTTGGGAAGTTAAATGAGGTGGCTATTTTACTTTTTCTAGGTTTATTGAATTTGCTAACATAATTAGAAAATCTTTAACTCAGTTTCTTATTTAGTAGATTTCTTTCAAAATATACTTAGTCTGAAGTTCAGTTTTGGTCTAGTGCTAAATTGAAAGTACCTGTTAGTGCTTCTGATATGTCACTTTTATAAACTTTTTGTTCTTTACTGCAACTAAAAATTGCATATTCAACAAAACATGCTAGATATTCTCACAGCTTCTCTCTTCAAACCCCACAATTATTTAACTAGATCTAAAAGTTCATAAATAACAATATAATATTTTCAAGTTTTCCATGGTTAAGCTACATTGTAGATACATGATCCCATAATCACGATTCTTGAATCTCTAATTATATGATGGCTATGGTTAGTGAAATGGAGACTGAAACAATTTTTTACAATACAGTTTAGAAATAGAATGATTTCATAGACATTTAGGGTTACAATATATCCATGGGTAAAGAAAGCTATTTGGATATTATGTACTGAAATGAGACTTTACCTAATATATTCCGATGCCTGGAGTGAATTTTTCTGTACCTTTTATCTTCCAGTTTGCTGTATTTAGACCGAGCTACAATTACATTTCTAATTTTGCTCAAACTGTTCTTGTGTGACAGTCACAGGCACTTCAGACCAACTTAGACCATGTTAAATCTATAAGCTTTAATGTTAGTTCAACATTTTGTGAAAAGTATAATGCCTAATCTAGAGGTACATGGGCTTCCCAGGTGGCATTAGTGGTAAAGAACCCGCCTGCCTGTACAGGAGAGATAAGAGCTGCAGGTTCGATCCCTGGGTTGGGAAGATCACCCAGAGAAGGAAACGACAACACAATCCAGCCTTCTTGCCTGAAAAATCCCATGGACAGAAGAGCCTGGCAGGCGATGGTCCATAGGTTCACATAGAGCTGGCCATGACAGAAGCAACTTAGCCCTAGTATTAGCACTAATCTGGATGTACAGTAAAGGTGTCCTTCCTTTTTGGCCCTACTTTCTTCACCATACTCATATCCGATGTGAAGAGCATTTCGGGAATTCTAAGATTTAAAAGATAAGACCTATTTTATTTCTAATTTCACAAGTTATCTGTGGAAAAGTAGAAAATAATCAGGAGGCCATGCAGTCCTAAATATAATGCCATCCCTATAATAGAAAATGCTAAAAATTATAATTGATGTCACTTTTAAAGAATTTTAAGAGTAGTTTACTTTATTGTCAGTTGGCACAACCTCTTTTAAAAGTAATTTGATCTATGAATTAAGAGTCACAAAACTGTATCTTATGGGCCAGCAGTTTTTCAGTCTTCTAGAAATGTAAATTTTTATAAGAGCACATGATAATTGTTCCAATATAATTATTATGACATTATTCACACTAGAAAAACTTGAAAAACAAGGAAATTCCAAACAGTGGAGTGGTTTAGGTCAGTCCCCAACTTTTTGGCACCAGGAACCAGTTTTGCAGAAGAAAATTTTTCCACAGACCAGGGGGAGGGATGGTTTTGGGATTATTCAAGCGCATTACACTTATTGCACATTTTATTTCTATTGTTACATCAGCTCCACCTCAGATCATCAGGTACCAGATCCCAAAGCTTGGGGACCCCTGGTTAGGTGACCCATGTTCTTCAATTTGAAGAATGATAAAGTCACTAAACGTAATCACAAGAATTCTTACACTACCTGTATCTATGACAAAATGTTTACTATTTGATACAGAATAAAAATGGTGTTTATTCACACTCACACTACAAAATTGTTCATACAGAGAGTGCAATAAGAAAACTGAAGACAGTTATTGTTCAAGTATGAATTATAGGTAGTTTTTCTTCCTTCCTTCCTTCTTTCCTTTCTTCATTATTTTCTTTAGTACTATTAAATGTTATTTGTAAAATACATACTAATTACAAGAAAAAAGAATATATTGTATTATCTCTCCTCAAAACATCTATATTAGCAAAACCATTAAATCTACAATGGTTAATTGATTCACTTTATAGTATCAAACAGTAGTAACATTTCACCTAAAATATTGAATATTGATCTAAATATACAACTATATTTATTTAAATTATTCATATAGTTTGCTTCCGGAGAAGGCAATAGCACCCCACTCCAGTAATCTTGCCTGTAAAATCCCATGGACGGAGGAGCCTGGTAGGCTGCAGTCCATGGGGTCCCTAAGAGTTGGACACGACTGAGTGACTTCACTTTCACTTTTTACTTTCATGCATTGGAGAAGGAAATAGCAACCCACTCCAGTGTTCTTGCCTGGAGAATCCCAGGGACGGGAGAGCCTGGTGGGCTGCCGTCTTTGGGGTCGCGCAGAGTCGGACACGATTGAAGCCACTTAGCAGCAGTTGGCTTCATTTTCATGTTAGTATCTCTGGATAAAACAAGAATCCAGGTAGGCAGTTGTATATTATTCTGAACAAAAAATTGACCAAATATTCCAAATTAATTGTTTAAAAGTCTACATAAAACCCAATTAAACTGAATAATACAGTAAATCTATTTAACAAAGTAGTCTCAGAGAAGATGATCATATTTAAGATCAGTATATATTTTCCAGACCAATCAGAATGTTTTCCATCTAAGGACTATTGAAAAATACTGTGAAGGTTTAGATTCCAAACAGCTGGAATGTGTTTTTGTTAAAATATCTTAATTCTCTATGGCTATTCTCTGTATTTTGTAATCTCATTAGAAATCCTTAATTTAGCAGCAGGATATACTGGAGGTCTGTTTGTTAGGGGAGCCAAAGACTTGCATTTTAAATCCAGCCTGGCACAAGCTCTCTCACTGACCCTGGGCAATACGAAAACTCTCTCTGTAATTGGGTTCTTCACTCTCTGTAATTGGGTTCTTCAGCCGTGAAATTAGAGACAGTTTATAATTTCCCTGAAGATTTTAGGATACCAATGTTCATTAGCAGGGCTCCAAAAATAAAGGCTTCATTTGGACCTGTTTCTTCCCATGGATGAAACAGATGTTCACAGAAAGAACTCTGGGACAAACAGCATTTCTTCTTACAGTCCTAGGTACTAAAAGTTCCTTAAGGACATCAGCTGATTGAAGCATATCATTTTTTGAGAGGATTCATTAATTAATCAGAATTTTAGTGGGTATGGATTTTCTGGTTAAGCCATTTCCTCTCTGTGTCCCTTGGGATGAATTTGGAACCCTGAAGCCCCTAATATATTTTGATGGTAAATAGAGACCCAGAATATGAAGCATTGATAGACTGGTGGCAGACTTTGTGATGTTTGGGGAAATGGAATTTAATATGAAATGTTATTGGAAAGAAGTGGAAATGGTAAGATAATCCAGTTCTTTCAAATTTTGCATTCTCCCAGCTCTTTTCCAGGCCAAGAGGAAAGTCAGCAAGGATGCCTGGTACTTTTGAGGTAAATCTTCTGAGCAGATGAGATTAACAAAAGTGAATTAGGATGTTTTGGAAAACTAAGATCATCTCAGTGACCTTCAAAGTAAGAAAGATACATTTAAGTAGGTAAATTAATGTCCCCAAAATAAAGTCACATCTTTCTGTCCTTGTCCCTAGTAATTTTCTTTACTTTTCTCAGCCTGAACTAATATATCTCTTTGAACCCTCTTAAATGCATTTCATTTTCAAATTGCATGAAATTGTGTTCAAGAAACTTCCCACAATATGCTTTCTTCCAACTTGGCTTCCATGTAAAGCAAACAGCCCATTTTACCTTAAATGACTGTAATAGTAAAGGATGGTTGGCTTTGAAGACCAGTCGGGGTGTATGAGAAGGCAGCAATTATCCTCCAACCGAAAAGGGGTCTTACTGTTTTCTTTTATTAACCTTCCATGGATAACATATTTAAGAACCATTGATAGAAATCACAGATCATTTGCAAACTTTTTTGCTTTGCCAAGTATATTCCCATTATCATATTAACCAGGCATTCTGAAATCAGGGAACTCATTAAGCTTTTAGAATTTAATTCTCTCCCTTTATATTTTCATTTCCTATTTATCATCGACCTCTAATTTTTAAATTCACTTAAAAACCAGACTGGAAAGCAAACTGAAAACTGGAGTTCCTGTTCACTGGAAAAGTTTTCACAAGAAAATATGACCTACCTTTAATTATTCCAGAATTGCTATTACTCAACTTTTATTGGGGAAAAAAAAATGTTTCCATAAGGTTAAATACTATCATCACCCAAAATTTGTTTTGCTTAAATAGAAGCATCAAGGTTAAATTGGTCTATTAGAGTTTATTAGCTTTCCTTATGGTTGATTTGGGTAATTCAGCAAGAATTTCCCCCTAAATTACATTATATATAAAGTTTCTAAAATTTACCAGGTAGTTACATTCCAAGTTTCTTTATATACATACAACCAACTCAACTAATAACTTCCGCAAAAGAAAATAAACAGTAATAAACTGTTCAAGTTAAGAATCACATCCAACTGTTTAAAAGATACAATTTTATAGAAAACAATTTATATTAAGCTTCAGTTCAGTTCAGTTCAGTTCAGTCGCTCAGTCGTGTCTGACTCTTTGCGACCCCATGAATCGCAACACGCCAGGCCTCCCTGTCCATCACCAACTCCTGGAGTTCACCCAAACTCACATCCATAGAGTCGGTGATGCCATCCAGCCATCTCATCCTCTGTCCTCCCCTTCTCCTCCTGCCCCCAATCCCTCCCAGCATCAGAGTCTTTTCCAATGAGTCAACTCTTCGAATGAGGTGGCCAAAGTACTGGAGTTTCAGCTTGAGCATCATTCCTTCCAAAGAAATCCCAGGACTGATCTCCTTTAGAATGGACTGGTTGGATCTCCTTGCAGTCCAAGGGACTCTCAAGAGTCTTCTCCAACACCACAGTTCAAAAGCATCAATTCTTCAGCACTCAGCTTTCTTCACAGTCCAACTCTCACATCCATACATGACTACTGGAAAAACCATAGCCTTGTTCTAGATGAACCTTTGTTGGCAAAGTAATGTCTCTGCTTTTGAATATGCTATCTAGGTTGGTCATAACTTTCCTTCCAAGAAGCAAGCATCTTTTAATTTCATGGCTGCAGTCACCATCTGTAGTGATTTTGGAGCCCAGAAAAATAAAGTCTGACACTGTTTCCACTGTTTCCCCATCTATTTCCCATTAAGTGATGGGACCAGATGCCATGATCTTCGTTTTCTGAATGTTGAGCTTTAAGCCAACTTTTTCACTCTCCTCTTTCACTTTCATCAAGAGGCTTTTTAGTTCCTCTTCACTTTCTGCCATTAGGGTGGTGTCATCTGCATAGCTGAGGTTATTGATATTTCTCCCGGTAACCTTGACTCCAGCTTGTGCTTCTTCCAGCCCAGCATTTCTCATGATGTACTCTGCATATAAGTTAAATAAGCAGGGTGACAATATACAGCCTTGACATACTCCTTTTCTTATTTTGCTTACAAAAGGCAATTTCAAAACTACTAAGAAATAATTCCATTTTTTTAAATGCACATGCATAAAAAATATTTGAACAATAAATAAGACTTGAGTGATTTTAATTCTGGTTTTGTATTCTAAAATGTCTGCATTATGAATATATCAGCTTTGTAAAAATATTTTTTAAATTTTCTTTTATTTTTTTTTAAATTTTCTTTTATTTTTAAACTTTACATAATTGTATTAGTTTTGCCAAATATCAGAATGAATCCACCACAGGTATACCTGTGTTCCCCATCCTGAACCCTCCTCCCTCCTCCCTCCCCATACCATCCCTCTGGGTCGTCCCAGTGCACTAGCCCCAAGCATCCAATATCATGCATCGAACCTGGACTGGCATCTCCTTTCATACATGATATTTTACACGTTTCAATGCCATTCTCCCAAATCTTCCCACCCTCTCCCTCTCCCACAGAGTCCATAAGACTGTTCTATACATCAGTGTCTCTTTTGCTGTCTCATACACCGGGTTATTGTTACCCTCTTTCTAAATTCCATATATATGCGTTAGTATACTGTATTGGTGTTTTTCCTTCTGGCTTACTTCACTCTGTATAATAGGCTCCAGTTTCATCCACCTAATTAGAACTGATTCAAATGTATTCTTTTTAATGGCTGAGTAATACTCCATTGTGTATATGTATCACAGCTTTCTTATCCATTCATCTGCTGATGGACATCTAGGTTGCTTCCATGTCCTGGTTATTATAAACAGTGCTGTGATGAATATTGGGGTACACGTGTCTCTTTCCCTTCTGGTTTCCTCAGTGTGAATGCCCAGCAGTGGGATTGCTGGATCATAAGGCAGTTCTATTTCCAGTTTTTTAAGGAATCTCCACACTGTTCTCCATAGTGGCTGTACTACTTTGCATTCCCACCAACAGTGTAAGAGGGTTCCCTTTTCTCCACACCCTCTCCAGCATTTATTATTTGTAGACTTTTGGATCGCAGCCATTCTGACTGGTGTGAAATGGTACCTCATAGTGGTTTTGATTTGCATTTCTCTGATAATGAGTGATGTTGAGCATCTTTTCATGTGTTTGTTAGCCATCTGTATGTCTTCTTTGGAGAAATGTCTATTTAGTTCTTTGGCCCATTTTTTGATTGGGTCATTTATTTTTCTGGAGTTGAGCTGTAGGAGTTGCTTGTATATTTTTGAGATTAGTTGTTTGTCAGTTGCTTCATTTGCTATTATTTTCTTCCATTCTGAAGGCTGTCTTTTCACCTTGCTAATAGTTTCCTTTGATGTGCAGAAGCTTTTAAGGTTAATTAGGTCCCATTTGTTTATTTTTGCTTTTATTTCCAATATTCTGGGAGGTGGGTCATAGAGGATCCTGCTGTGATGTATGTCAGAGAGTGTTTTGCCTATGTTCTCCTCTAGGAGTTTTATAGTTTCTGGTCTTATGTTGAGATCTTTAATCCATTTTGAGTTTATTTTTGTGTATGGTGTTAGAAAGTGTTCTAGTTTCATTCTTTTACAAGTGGTTGACCAGATTTCCCAGCACCACTTGTTAAAGAGATTGTCTTTAATCCATTGTATATTCTTGCCTCCTTTGTCAAAGATAAGGTGTCCATATGTGCGTGGATTTATCTCTGGGCTTTCTATTTTGTTCCATTGATCTATATTTCTGTCTTTGTGCCAGTACCATACTGTCTTGATAACTGTAGCTTTGTAGTAGAGCCTGAAGTCAGGTAGGCTGATTCCTCCAGTTCCATTCTTCTTTCTCAGGATCGCTTTGGCTATTCGAGGTTTTTTTGTATTTCCATACAAATTGTGAAATTATTTGTACTAGTTCTGTGAAGAATACTGTTGGTAGCTTCATAGGGATTGCATTGAATCTATAAATTGCTTTGGGTAGTATACTCATTTTCACTATATTGATTCTTCCCATCCATGAACATGGTATATTTCTCCATCTATTAGTGTCCTCTTTGATTTCTTTCACTAGTGTTTTATAGTTTTCTATATACAGGATAGATCACATCCTGGGCCATAAAGCTAGCCTTGGTAAATTCAAAAAAATAGAAATCATTCCAAGCATCTTTTCTGACCACAATGCAGTAAGATTAGATCTCAATTACAGGAGAAAAACTTTTAAAAATTCCAACATATGGAGGCTGAACAACACGCTGCCAAATAACCAACAAATCACAGAAGAAATCAAAAAAGAAATCAAAATTTGCATAGAAACGAATGAAAATGAAAACACAACAACCCAAAACCTGTGGGACACGGTAAAAGCAGTCCTAAGGGGAAAGTTCATAGCAATACAGGCACACCTCAAGAAACAAGAAAAAAGTCAAATAAATAACCTAACTCTACACCTAAAGCAACTAGAAAACGAAGAAATGAAGAACCCCAGGGTTAGTAGAAGGAAAGAAATTGTAAAAATTAGAGCAGAAATAAATGCAAAAGAAACAAAAGAGACCATAGCAAAAATCAACAAAACCAAAAGCTGGTTCTTTGAAAGGATAAATAAAATTGACAAACCATTAGCCAGACTCATCAAGAAACAAAGGGAGAAAAATCAAATCAATAAAATTAGAAATGAAAATGGAGAGATCACAACAGACAACACAGAGATACAAAGGATCATAAGAGACTACTATCAACAATTATATGCCAATAAAATGGACAATGTGGAAGAAATGGACAAATTCTTAGAAAAGTACAACTTTCCAAAACTCGACCAGGAAGAAATAGAAAATCTTAACAGACCCATCACAAGCACGGAAATTGAAACTGTAATCAAAAATCTTCCAGCAAACAAAAGCCCAGGTCCAGAAGGCTTCACAGCTGAATTCTACCAAAAATTTAGAGAAGAGCTAACACCTATCCTGCTCAAACTCTTTCAGAAAATTGCAGAGGAAGGTAAACTTCCAAACTCATTCTATGAGGCCACCATCACCCTAATACCAAAACCCGACAAAGATCCCACAAAAAATGAAAACTACAGGCCAATATCACTGATGAACATAGATGCAAAAATCCTTAACAAAATTCTAGCAGTCAGAATCCAACAACACATTAAAAAGATCATACACCATGACCAAGTGGGCTTTATCCCAGGGATGCAAGGATTCTTCAATATCCACAAATCAATCAATGTAATACACCACATTAACAAATTGAAAAATAAAAACCATATGATTATCTCAATAGATGCAGAGAAAGCCTTTGACAAAATTCAACACCCATTTATGATAAAAACTCTCCAGGAAGCAGGAATAGAAGGAACATACCTCAACATAATAAAAGCTATATATGACAAACCCACAGCAAACATTATCCTCAATGGTGAAAAATTGAAAGCATTTCCTCTAAAGTCAGGAACAAGACAAGGGTGCCCACTTTCACCATTACTATTCAACATAGTTTTGGAAGTTTTGGCCACAGCAATCAGAGCAGAAAAAGAAATAAAAGGAATCCAAATTGGAAAAGAAGAAGTAAAACTCTCACTATTTGCAAATGACATGATCTTCTACATAGAAAACCCTAAAGACTCCACCAGAAAATTATTAGAACTAATCAATGATTATAGTAAAGTTGCAGGATATAAAATCAACACACAGAAATCCCTTGCATTCCTATACACTAATAATGAGAAAACAGAAAGAGTAATTAAGGAAACAATTCCATTCACCATTGCAATGGAAAGAATAAAATACTTAGGAATATATCTACCTAAAGAAACTAAAAACCTGTATATAAATTTTCTTTTAAAAACAAAGTCAAGTCATTAAAATGTATGTGAGTTTTTTCAGCTATTTTGTGTTTCATTATATATAGCAGGTATCCCCAACCCCCAGGCCATAGACTGCTGCTGTATATTTACAGCCACTCCCCATCACTCACATTACCACCTGAGATCTGCCTCCTGTCAGATCAGCAACAGCACTAGATTCTCAAAGGAGTATGAACTCTACTATGAACTATGCATGTGAGGGTCTAAGGCTGCGTGCTCCTTATGAGAATCTAATGCCTGAGATCTGATTCTGCATTATGGTGAGTTGTATAATTATTTCATTATATACCACAATGTAATAATAATAGGGATAAAGTGCACAATAAGTATAATGGGTTTGAATCATCCCAAAAGCATCCCCCCACCACTGGTCCATGGAAAAATTATCTTAAATGAAACTGATCCCAGGTACAAAAAGATTGGGGACCAATGATGTATAGTTCAGTTCAGTGACTCAGTCACATCCAATGCTTTGCGACCCCATGACTGTAACATGCCAGGCTTCCCTGACCATCACCAATTCCTGGAGCTTGCTCAAACTCATGTTCATCAAGTCGGTGATGACATCCAACTATCTCATTCTCTGGCATCCCCTTCTCCTCCTGCCTTCAATCTTCCTCAACATCAGAATCTTTTTCACATCAGGTGGCCAAAGTATTGGAGCTTCAGCTTCAGCATCAGTCCTTCCAGTGAATATTCAGGACTGATTTCCTTCAGGATGGACTGGTTGGATCTCCTTGCAGTCCAAGGGACTCTCAAGAATCTTCCCCAACACCACAGTTGAAAGGCATCAACTCGTCGGTGCTTAGCTTTATGGTCCAACTCTCACATCCATACATGACTACTGGAAAAACCATAGCTTTGACTAGACGGACATTTGCTTTTCAATATGTTGTCTAGGTTTGTCATAGTTTTTTTTCCAAGGAGCAAGTGTCTTTTAATTTCATGGCTACAGTCACCATCTGCAGTGATTTTGGAGCCCCAGAAAATAAAATCTGCCACTGTTTCCATTTTTCCCCATCTATTTGCCATGAAGTGATGGGACCAGATGCCATGATCTTAGTTTCGAGAATGTTGAGTTTTGAACCAAATTTTTCACTCTCCTCTTTCACTTTCATCAAGAAGCTCTTTAGTTCCTCTTTGCTTTCTGCCATACAGGTGATGTGAACTGCATACCTGAGGTTATTGATATTTCTCCTGGAAATCTTGATTCCAGCTTGTGCTTCATCCAGCTCAGCATTTTGCATGATGTAATCTACATATAAGTTAAACAAGCAAGGTGACAATATAAAGCCTTGATGTACTCCTTCCCTAATTTGGAACCAGTCCATTGTTCCATGTCCCATTCTAACTGTTGTTTCTTGACCTGCATACAGGTTTCTCAGGAAGCAGTTTGTTGTGAGCCACACAGTCAAAGACTTTAGCATAGTCAGTGAAACAGAAGTAGATGTTTTTCTGGGATTCTCTTGCTTTTTCGATGATCCAATGCATGTTGGCAATTTGATCTTTGGTTCCTCTGCCTTTTCTAAATCCAGCTTGAATGTCTGGAAGTTCTTGGCTCACCAACTGTTGAAGCCTTGCTTGGAGAATGTTGAGCATTACTTTGCTAGTGTGTGAGATGAGTGCAATTGTGCAGTAGTTTGAGCATTCTTTGGCATTGCCTTTCTTTGGTATTGGAATCAAAACTGACCTTTTCCAGTCCTATGACCACTGCTGAGTTTTCCAAATTTGCTGGCATATTGAGTGCAGCACTTCACAGCATCATCTTTTAGGATTTGAGATAGCTCAGCTGGAATTCCATCACCTCCACTAGCTTTGCTCATAGCAATACTTCCTAAGACCCACTTGATCTCACACTCTAGGATGTCTGGCTCTACGTGAGTGATCACAACATCATGGTTATCTGGGTCATTAAGATCTTTTTGTATATATAGTCTTGAATAAATTAAGCAAACAATCAAGGAGCAAAAAAGAAGTAGTACCCACAGAATAGTTATCAACTTCAGTAAGTTTGATTTTGATATAGTACTTTTAATCTATAGTATGAATTTCCATTTTATTAGTTAAAAAATGCTCTTGATGCACATTGATTTGTGGCATCTCAGTGTTGGGACACTGATTTTCATTCATTGAGGAAAATTATCATAAATACAATCAGATGAAACTTTGCATAGTATCTACAATGATTGTGTTGTCCACTATATTCTAAGGTGTTGCCTTTGTGAGGTTTCACAACAGAAACTTGAGTTGAGTCTTACCACCAGCAATAGCTGTGCCTCTGGAATACCCATGGTCATTGAGCATACTTTCATGTTTACCTCGGCTATTAATAAATCTAAAGCCAGAATTAGGTGGCAATTCTTCAAGAATGCATGGTGGCTAGTTTTTGTTTATGCTATCCCTAGATTTATTGTTTTCTCTTATTATTTTAGTCATCCCAGGCTGTTATAACAAATTACCAGAGACTAGGTGTCTTATAAAAAAGAGAAATCTATTGCCCATATTTCTGGGGGCTTAAAAGTCCCAGATTCAGTGTCAACATAGTTGGGTTTGCGTGAAAGCTCTCTTTCAGGATGCAGATTGCCAATTTTTCCTTGTATTCTCACAAAGTAGAAAGAGAATAGGCTAGTTTAGTGCTAAGCTAGTGTTTTCATAAAGGTACTAATCCCACTCATGAAACTTCATCCTTATGACCTTTTACTTTGTAAAAGTACCACTTCCAAATACCATCACAGTGGGGATTAGATTTCAGTGTAGGAATTTTGGAGGGAATGGACATTCAGTCCATAAATCTTCCCTTCTGTTCCAATTTCCTCATCTATTTATTTGTCCTTAATATTAGCTTTAAGGCTGCCTTAATTTCTTCTGGAACAAAGGCCAGGTATAAACAAATAAATGGAATGTATTTATTCCATATCTATATATCTATATATACATACATACATTCATGGATATGTATAGAGGGGGAAAAGGTGGAAGTTATGACAAATCTCCTCTTCTTGGGCTCTAAAATCACTGTGGATGGTGACTGCAGCCATGAAATCAGAAGATGTTTACTTCTTGGCAGGAAGGCTATGACAAACCTAGACAGAGTGTTGAAAAGCAGAGATATTACTCTTCTAACAAAGTAGAAGGTTATGGTCTTCCCAGTGGTCACGTATGATTATGAGATCTGGACTGTAAAGAAGGCAGAGGGCTGAAGAAGTGATGCCTTTGAAGTGTGGTGCTGGAGAAGACTCCTTAGAGTCCCTTGGACAGTAAGGAGATCAAACCAGTCAATCTTAAGGGAAATCAACCCTGAACCTTTGTTGGAAGGACTGATGCTTAAGCTGAAACTCCAGTATTTTGGTCATCTGATGTGAACAACTGACTCATTGGGAAAGTCCCTGATGCTGGGAAAGATTGAGGGCAGAAGGAGAAGAGGATGTCAGAGGATGAGATGGCTGGATGGCATCACTAATGCAATGGACATGAACTTGGGCAAACTTTGGGAGTTGGTGAAGGACAGAGAGGTCTGTCATACTGCAGTCTCCGGGACTGTAAAGAATTGGACACGACTGCTGCTGCTGCTGTTGCTAAGTCACTTCAGTCACGTCTGACTCTGTGCAACCCCAAAGACGGCAGCCCACCAGTCTCCCCCGTCCCTGGGATTCTCCCAGCAAGAACACTGGAGTGGGTTGCCATTTCCTTCTCCAATGCATGAAAGTGAAAAGTAAAAAGTGAAAGTGAAGTTGCTCAGTCATGTCCGACTCTTAGCGACCCCAGGGACTGTAGCCCACCAGGCTCCTCTATCCATGGGATTTTCCAGGGAAGAGTACTGGAGTGGGGTGCCATTGCCTTCTCCGTGGACATGACTGAACAACAACAAATACATTCATATGTACATCCTTAATGGACAAACAAAATGTCATATATATGTGTACAGCATACATATAGGTATAAATATAGATATATAATGTCATAATTAGACTTAAGACAAATAAAAAGCCTCTAACCAGATGTCCATGGGTAGCATCTGTTCACATGCCCCTTTTTCTCAACTAGCTTCTTACATTTTCCACAGGGAATCAGGCACAGAAATCACACCCTCTCAGAAGACTACGCCTGTGATTCTTTTTCCAATCTCAGAACTCCTAGAAACCTACACAGAATATAATCATGTGTAGGTCTGTACAGTGAATGTACAAAGAATGTACACGTGACACTTAGAGGTAAAGACATATTAAATCCCCTGGCTAGCTTGATAGTAAAAAAGCTTTCATAGTATTCATGTTGCTAGATTTAATTCATTTTCACATTTCAGGCCCCTTGTGGTGCCTGGCCTCATTCATACCTGAAGCTGCTCAATGAAAGCTGAAGTCACACATATGAGCCAACTTCAGGAAAGAAGACCTTTGTGGCTTCTAAAACAAGAGCTTTTGTTCTTTTTTTATTTTGAAAACCATTTTGGTCAAAACCCTAAATGCACCTGATTCAATTCAGAACGTTTTGGTAGTAAAACTCACAGACTGCTGGGTCAGATATTAAAAATGTGATATTTAGAGAGCATTTTCTTGAGATTGCTTTTCTTAAAAACTCATTTTGCAATAGGTCAGGGTGTGGGTTTCATGTGTGGAAAGCCCCATACCAACCTACATAGAGTTGTCACTATGGGCAGCATAGGGGTTTTAAATGGTTTCATTGACCTCTCATTTGGGAATATATTTGATAATTTAGAAAACAGACACACTCATGACCTTGCCTGATTTTCACAGCAACCCAGTGAAATAAACACAGCATGAATTATGATGTTTATTTTATAGATGAGAAAATTGTGGCCCAGTGAGTTTAAAGCTGTCCAAGATCAGGAAAAATCTGCCTGCCCTCTATTTGTTCTATTGCAAACTCCAAACCAAACTTCCTACTTACACATTTCACTGGTGGAATCTCCCTGCTTTCAATGTTCCAGGGTAAATAGCCTAGACTAATCTTTAACTTTTCCTTCTCTGGAACTTTCTACACTTTGTGAAGAATCCAAGCTCTGTTGTCTTTGGTCTGAAATGTCCCTGCCATCTGTTCCTTCCCTCTGTCACTTCATCACCTTCTGACAGCTATTGCCATGTTCCGTGGACCTGAATTCTAGTAACCATTTTCCAACTGGCCAGCCTAGTACCAGCTTCTCTCTGATTCCCATATAAATCTGTCACCAGAGTGCCTCTCTGACATATATAAGCAGTCATGGTCCTTCCTGCTTTAGAACCTACAGTAGATTTATACCACAAGTGGAAAGTTCACCTGGCTCGAGCTGTGAAGCACAGCCCTCAACTCTATATCTAACTTCATTTATAATTTTATTTTCTACTACAGCATGCACTTCCAACTTGTAACTTGTATTACAGCTGTCAACTGGAAATACAGCACAATCTGAAACTTGAGAATTACATTTTATTCGGTAGACATACTGAAGACTTAAACCCAGGAGACGGCCTCTCAGTTCTGAAGGACTGTTCTAATGAGGTAACAGAAGGGTCAGGATATGCAGTTTTTTGCAACAACAACAACAACAAATCAAATAAAAATCCGAGTAGTTGGAGCTTCAAGCAATTACTGTTAATGAAAGAAAACCAAACATCTTGAGTACATGAACTTGGCTTTTCTCTTTATGGAAAGATGTAAGAGTCTGGACTTCATTGAAGTCATTTCTTTGATATGCACCTTAGCTATCTAGGGCCAATATCCTGGTTTTCTCTTTCCTGAATTCCCAGCAGGTACACATCTGGGGTTGGCTGCAGTGACTGATTAGTTGATGGCCACAACATCCTTTGTTCAGTTATTTGGTAGACAGCTTTCTTCATCCACACAGTCACCATATTTTCCTCACTATTTTGTAAAGGCACTTTTCATCTTTAGCTGCTGGGTCTTTATTTAAGCTACTCCATGATTTATCTCAAACATGCCTCCTATATGAACAGCTCTTTAATTTCTGTGGCTGGACTTCATCTCCTTCTTCTACATACTCTAGTGACTTTTGGTTCCCCTTCTCTTCTAACACATTGAAATACAATCTTTTAACACTTATTTCTGATGTGTCTTCCACACCAGACTACAAATTCTGCGAGGGAAAGGGCTAAGTCTTTTCTCTGTGTCATTCCAAACATCTATTTAATCTGTTACATTATCAAGCATTCAATCAATGTTTGCCAAGTTAAATTACTTAAGGGCCTCAGCATTTTGGGTTGAGGTGTTGTGTCCATTTTTATCAAAATGAGGCTGTCACCTGAAAGCAGGAATACAGTGACCAAGTGCATCCATTTTTCTCTAACTCTGGTTAGGTTATCAGAACAACAAAAGGCAGAGAAACGTTCTTTTTTTATTGAGGTATAACTGATTTAATATTATATTAGGTATACAACAAAGTAAGTTGATATTTTTATAGACTATACTCCATATAAAGTTATTGTAAAGCAGTAGCTATATTCCTTGTGCTGTATATTATATCCTTGTGACTTATTTATTTTATACTTAGTAGTTTGCACCTCTTAATCCCCCTTACCTGTTCACTCCTCTCCTCACCAGTAACCACTCATTTGTTCTCAATGTTCTGAGAGACTGGGAAAGGAAACAGGTAAGTAAGGAACAGGGAGGTGTGGTACCCACAGTATTTTTACCTAGGTCAGAATGATGGAAGATGGCCATTAAAAGGATACACAAGCTTACAGAGAAAACCTGATTGGCAGTGAAAGGGGAAAAGGGAAGAAAAGAAGGAAGCTAGAATTTTTGTACAGGCCAATCCTGCACCCACAGACTTCAACATTGGTTTTTCTTTAAGCCCCCTCACACTAGCCACAAAGCATGCTTTTATGCCAACTACTAACATTTAAAAATAGACATACTGAGACTCAAAGAGATTTAGTGAACTTGAACCCATGTACATCTGATTCTAAAGCCTATTGTGTTCTCTGCTGTGTTGACTTGGATAAGATGGATGTTTGGGGTACAGAGGGGATTAATAGAGGTGTTAAAAAGGTACATATGTGGGGTAAATGATCAGATATTAGTGGGAAATCTCTGTTTTACTTATGATTTTGCCTCTGGTTTGTTTTTGCTTTGAAGAACAAAGAGAAATATATTCTGACAGGAAAAATAGACTTCAAGTCAGATTGCAAGTTCTTGTCTTATTTAGCCACTGTCTTTCTCATTTCCAATTATACAATCTGCAACTTGTCCTGGATCTGGGGAAAAGGAGGGGGAGATGGACATGGGTAGAGAGCTGACTTTCAATATAATCACTTTCTTTTATGGAATGAAGTATGGTGTGAAAGTTAGTCTTGCATCTTCTAGACCGTAAATCTGAATGGGCCATGCTATCCTGGCAAAAACCAGTAGCAATGTGCTAAGTGCTTATTGCCAAAAGCAATAGCATTATGACAGCAGATATAATTATTAACTGCTACTGAGCAGGACTAGGAATAGACAGTTCAGAGAAGAAGGGGGTGAGGTTCTCTGGCTAAAACCAATCTGATTCTCAAATCCTTGCCTCTGATATACCTTTAAGCTTAATATACCTTTTCCCATAAAGAGCAAGCAGTTTGTTTGGAGTTGAAAAAGGAAAATCCCAGAGAACCATCTGGAACCAGGAATGAAATGATGATCAAGGGTGAGCAGAAGGGTCTTTTATTTTTAATGTTGAAGCATCTTCATGCCCCTAAACCTGTAAAAAGTGTTGGGATTCTAGTATGGGTTCCTGAGTACCCTTGTTATTTTGGATCTTTCATCCAATATTCGCTCATGATTTTCAGTGGACACATTTTACGAGGTGTGATAGCTGGATCTTGCCGTCTCTTTCTCTTGGTCTGGAGTCAACTTATGAATGAAGGCAATTCAACCTCCACAGCATGGTTGAGAGGAAAAAAAAATAAATCTAATGAATTCAGGCTGTGAGGGAAAAATCCGCTCCGAGTCTCTCTTTCAAGGGGAAGGAAGAAGAAAGAAGGCAGTCAGGCTGCTACCTAGCAGCGTCTGGAAGCAAGATTCGTCTGGACATAGGGTTTCCTGCTGGAGTTAAAGAGGCCCTCTGTTGCATAAGCCCTCGGACTGGCCTTGCTCTGTAGGTAAAGCCACTGTCTGAAGGCCACTCCCCAGTCCTGCTTTAAGGAGTCTTTGCTTTGGTGCTTCAAGACTTTGCTCATCTTAAAAGAACACTCCCATTTACAAGGCTTCGTTTTATCTGAACCTGTGCCCTTCCTGTGAGCTAATTTCTCCAAGAGTTAATGAGGCAAAGCTCCTATCAGAACAGTTTGTTGGCCTAGACTCATTAGGATTTCAGTCTTTCTAGCAAGTGAATTGTCTGCGTAAATCCATGTCTAACCACTTGATCTTCAGGAAAACAGACATTCAAGGTGGATCAAGATCTTCCTTTAAAACAATATCTACTTCCTTCTTACTACACTCATAATTAAATGCATTGATTTATTGCATGGTGTGATATGATGATTTCTTTAGGCAGAGGTGAGAGGCAACATATTTAGCAGTGGTACATAGTAGAATTAACCAATTAGAAGATGCTGGCCACGGATAGTCTATATGGCCTAATTAGTGAGCCCTTGGAGATTATCATCCTTGTCCTTAGGGGTCAGTGCCCTCAAACTAAATACCTGCTATCCAAGTGGCTTTTATCAAGTATTTACTTTACATTTTTTTGTCTGATTGAATCCTCAGATGACACAATATAGGGGAAATTATTTACATTTTACATAGGAAAAAGGGTTCAAAAAGACCAAGTGCCTTGCTTCATGTCACACCACAAATAAGAGGCAAAGCCAGCATCCAAACCTTCCTGATCTGACACCAGTGCCATCTACAACAACCTGTCCCATTCACTCCTTTGTCCCCAGTTGTCTTCCTCACTCCTCTTGTCTCATATTGAGAAATAGTTGAGCATATTAAATTGCCAGTTTGAACTGAATACCACAAAGTCCTCTTTCCTCTATTATTCCAGCAAATAAGCATTTATTGAATGCCTATGATGTGCCAAGCACAGAAAATTCAAATGGTCCACGCCATGAACAAGCCTCAAATATTGATTTCATCAGTATTGTGTCCTATCTCCAACCCACTAGGTAAACCTTACCACTTTGACCAAAAGTGAGTGCAACAGTCTTTTCTACAAAGCAAATTTTTTTCCTTTGGCATTTAGTTGTATTTCCAGTTTTGTGTTTAGTGGATGAGTGGATTGAAAGACTGTCTTAATAAGCAGATTATTCATCCCTGCTCAGCTGCCTGATTCCCTTCAACTTATAAAATAAGTCAGAAAGAGAAAAACAAACACCATATATTAATACATGTACAGTATATGGAATCTAGAAAGATGATACTGATGAAGCTATTTGCAGGGAAGCAATGGAGAAGCAGACACAGAGAACAGACTTGTGGACCCAGTGGGGGAAGGAGAGGGTGGGGTGAATACAGAGAGTAGCACTGACACATGTATACTACCATATATGATATAGACAGCTAGTGGAAATTTGCTGTAGGACACAGGGAGCTCAAACCCCATGCCCTGTGACTACCTAGATGGGTGGGAAGGGGTGGGAGGTAGGAGGGAGATTCAAGAGGGAGGGGACATATGTGTACCTATGGCTGATTCAAGTTGATATATGGCAGATACCACACAATATTGTAAAGCAATTGTCCTCCAATTAAAAACAAGTAATCTTTTTAAAAAAGAATGTGCTGAGCAATCCATATCCATTGATACGAATACAAATGAGGGGGAAATATCTCTCTTGTACTTAATTCATTTCATGTATATTTAGTGAGGGAGTGCCTGCTTTGCAGCAAACTTAACATTTGGTTCAGGTCTGCCCATTCTACTCAATGACTGCTCTATTTGAAGCAGCATTTGTAGCTTCATATTTCATATGCCTGCTTCAAGTCTCTTCCCCAGTTACGGCCAAGAGCAACATGAAGTCTTTGAAGCAGAGTTTACAACCTTGTTTTTCTATTACTAATATAGCATGCTGTTCTCATCATAGGTCTTATTTGAATATTGACATGGTGACATTTTGGAATGTTTTCTCAGAGAGCCAGAAGTGAAAAGGAAGCAACAACAATGAAAAAAGCACAAACAGTTCAGAACGAGTAGGTTTCTTCCAGAAAAGTCTACAAAAAGGAATTCACTTTCTTCAGCGCTCTAAAAACCAAGTATTTGGCATTGTAAGACAGGTCTGGGTATTTTCTGGGAACAAAAAAAAAGTATTGGGGAAAGCTGGGAAGAATGTCACTCTGCCACCCCTCCTTTTAACTCTTCAATGGCTCCTCACCATTTTTTTGGTAGACAAAACCTCTTTAGCATGACATAGGAAGCATTTGCAGTTTGAAAACTCTTCCTCCTTTCAAACTCAGCTCAAGAATCTGAGAAAGCTTTCTGGGTATCACTGTCCTAGTAAAACTGTCTAGTTCTTCTTTACCACTTACTTTATTATTCAGTAACATGTGTCATGCTGTATTTCAGTATTGATTCAGCATTTAGGCTCCAAAATCAAATTGTCTGGAATTGAAACTCAATTTCTGCACTTAATTGCCTAACAGTCAGAAAATTTCTTGACATCTTTGAATATTTGAAATAAAGATCTTAAGAAATTTTTCTATTCTTATGCCATTTTTTAAAATCAGTAGAATGAATTAATAATAGCATCTTTCTAATGGGCTTATTATGATGTTTAAATGAAATAATACAGATAAAGTGGCCAGCACAGTACTTGACATATAGATCTCAACAAATCTGATGCCTTATTATGACTAGACAGTGAACTCAATTACTCTTATATATATATTTAGTGCCTGATGATGTTCTTATTTAATTCACTAATAAAAGCTTCAGAGTGTAGGGTATGATTCATTATAGGCTATATGTTAGGAAAACATTAAACAATAACAAAATAAAACATTGTAAGTTCATATCTTGGTTCTGTAAAATTTCAAATACACTTGTCTGATCATCAGGTATCTCTCCTCAAAAGTGTAATACAGAAACCCAGGATGCTTCTATCTTGTGGTTCCTTTGTCCACAACACATAACCTCCAATATTTTTATGCCCATCTGCACTAAAATAGCAAAAGGAGAAAGAAGAGGGAAAGAAAACACACTTTCTTCTTGATCACCTTGGCCCAGAAATAAGATACCTCACTTCTGATGACATTCTACTGTAAAAACCATCCTTGGTCCCACAACATTATGTCGACTTTTAGGGGGCAATTAGCCATTTCTAAATAGGGCTTCAGTTCAGTTCAGTCACTCAGTCATGTCTGATTCTTTGTGAAGGCATGGACTGCAACATGCCAGGCTTCCCTGTCCATCATCAACTCTCAGAGCTTGCTCAAACTCATGTCCATCGAGTCAGTGATGCCATCAAACCATCTCATCCTCTGTCACGCACTTCTCCTCCTGCCTTCAATCTTTCCCAGCATCAGGGTCTTCTCCAGTGAGTCAGTTCTTTGCATCAGGTGGCCAAAGTATTGTAGCTTCAGCTTCAGCATCAGTCCTTCCAGTGAATATTCAGGACTGATTTCCTATAGGATTGACTGGTTTAATCTCCTTGCTGTCCAAGGGACTCTCAAGAGTCTTCTCCAACACCACCCGTATTTAAGAATTTAATGGGTGAAATATGACAGGGAAGGCTGTCCTAGGGTAAAGAAAAGATGAGTAATAAATCAAGGAATGTTTAAGATTAAAGAAAAAACATTTCAAATTTCAACAGAAATATAGGATTCGTACTAGGAAGTATAGGAGATGGGAGGTTGAACTGGTTCAGTACATGACCTTCATTATGAATGTTTCCTTGGTATCAGATTCAGTCTGGCAGGGCTTCCCCAGTGGCTCAGCAGTAAAGAACCTGCCTGCAATGCAGGAGACATGGGTTCAGTCCCTGGGTTTGGAAGATCCCCTGGAGGAGGAAATAGCTACCCACTCCAGCATTCTTATCAGGAGAATCCCATGGACAGAGGAGCCTGAGGCTACAGTCCATGGGGTTGCAAAGGGTTGGACATGACTGAGTGAATAAGCACACAGATACAGTCAGCCTGGGGCTCCATATTAGAAAGCCTGGCTTCATGTGAAATTAGAAAGTGTGAAAATGCCTGAGCCAATTAGATAATAACTGATTGTGGTCATTCTAAGCAGGGCTGCCAGATCTTGTGAATAAAAATATAGGACATTCAATGAAATTTGAATTTCAGATTTAAAAAAAAAACTTATTTTAAAAGTATAAGTAAGTCTCATAAAATATTTGAGACACTTTTTATGCTAAAATATTTGTTGCTTATCTAAAGTTAAAATGTAACCAGGCACACTGTATATTATCTCATAACTCTTAAGAAAAGATGAGAGTTTTTCTTTTCTTGTCTTCTTCTTAGACAAGAAAAGATATCTAAATTATTATTATTTTTTTGGTTGGAATTATAATTATCTGTGCTTTAGATATGGAGAAGACAATGGCACCCCACTCCAGTACTCTTGCCTGGAAAATCCCATGGGCGGAGGAGCCTGGTAGGCTGTAGTTCATGGGGTCGCTAAGAGTTGGACACGACTGAGTGACTTCACTTTCACTTTTCACATTCCTGCATTGGAGAAGGAAATGGCAACCCACTCCAATGTTCTTGCCTGGAGAATCCCAGGGACGGGAGAGCCTGGTGGGCTGCCGTCTATGGGATAGCACAGAGTCAGACACGACTGAAGTGACTTAGCAGTAGCAGTGCTTTAGATAAATATTTTAAGGATTTTTCCCTTTCCCACTCATATTTTATCTTTCTTGTTCTACACCAAAAATCATCTGCTAACAATCACTCTTTCATGTTGCCTCGAACAGTAAGAAAGAGATGTACTATGAGAAATCATAGTTGACCCTAAGGTGAAGCAGTTCTTTAAATGTTAAGACTGAAATTAGGGACTACAAATTCCATTGGCAGCTATTTTCTGTAGTATCTTCCCTTTTAAGACCTAGGGCTGAATACTAATTACAAAGCTACAGTTCATTGGCTAGATCATCAACACAGCTGTAGTCCGTCAAGTACATCAATTTGTTAATGATGTCAAAAATATTTTCTGGGAAGCTTCTGGTTTTCTCTCAGACTAGGATGTACGTCTAACACAAGCCAGTTATAAATATAAACTAATAGCAAAAAAATGTTAGTATAGTAAGACTAATAAGAGTAGCATCTTGACTGATCACTTAGTATAAGACAGCCACTTAGAGAATTATGAATTGTTTCATTCAATCTGAATAAGATAAACTTTGTCAAAGAGAGGTTAACTAATTTACCACAGTCTAAATAGCCAGAGAAAAGGAAAGTAATATCCATCTGAATGCAGAGTTCCAAAGAATAGCAAGGAGAGATAAGAAAGCCTTCTTGAGGGATCAAGGCAAAGAAATAGAGGAAAACAATAGAATGGGAAAGACTAGAGATCTCCTAAAGAAAATTAGAGATACCAAGGGAACATTTCATGCAAAGATGGGCTTGATAAAGGACAGAAATGGTAGGGATCTAACAGAAACAGAAGATATTAAGAAGAGGAGGCAAGAATACACAGAAGAACTATACAAAAAAGATCTTCATGACCCAGATAACCATGATGCTGTGATCACTCACCCAAAGCCAGACATCCCAGAAGGTGAAATCAAATGGGCCTTAGGAAGCATCACTACGAACAAAGCTAGTGGAGGTGATGGAATTCCAGTTGAGCTATTTCAAATCCTGAAAGATGATGCTGTGAAAGTGCTGCACTCAATATGCCAGCAAGTTTGGAAAACTCAGCAGTGGCCACAGGACTGGAAAAGGTCAGCTTTCATTCCAATCCCAAAGAAAGGCAATGCCAAAGAATGTTCAAACTACCACACAGTTGAGCTCATCTCACAGGTTAGCAAAATAATGCTCAAAATTCTCCAAGCAAGGCTTCAACAGAGGTGAACTGGGAACTTCCAGATGTTCAAGCTGATTTAGAAAATGCAGAGACCCAGAGATCAAATTGCCATTATCCACTGGATCATCAAAAAAGCAAGAGAATCCTAGAAAAACATCTACTTCTGTTTCATTGGCTATGCAAAAGCCTTTGACTGTGTGAATCACAACAAACTGTGGAAAATTCCTCAAGAAATGGGAATACCAGACCACCATACTTGCCTCTTGAGAAACCTATATGCAGGTCAAGAAGCAACAATTAGAACAGGACATGGAATGATGCACTGGTTCCAAATTGGTAAAGGAGTACATCAAGGCTGTACATTGTCACCCTGCTTATTTAACTTATATGAAGGGTAGTACATCATATGAAATGCTGGGCTGGATGAAGCACAAGCTAGAATCAAGATTGCTAGGAGAAACACCAATAACCTCAGATATGTAAATGACACCACCCTTATGGCAGAAAGCAAAGAGGAACTAAAGGGCCTCTTGATGAAAGTGAAAGAGAAGAGGGAAAAAGCTGGTTCAAAGCTCAAGATTCAGAAAGTGAAGATCATGGCATCCAGTCCCATCACTTCATGGCAAACAGATGGGAAAACAATGGAAACAGTGTCAGACTTTATTTTCTTGGGCTCCAAAATCACTGCATATGGTGACAGCAGCCATGAAACTAAAAGATGCTTTCTCCTTGGAAGAAAAGCAATGACAACCTAGACAGCAGATTAAAAAACAGAGACATTACTTTGCTGACAAAGATCCATATAGTCAAAGCTATGATTTTTCCAGTAGTCGTGTGTGGATGTGAGAGTTGGAGCATAAAGAAAGTTGAGCGCTGAAAAATTGATGCTTCTGAACTGTGGTGTTGGAGAAGACTCTTGAGAGTCCCTTGGACTGCAAGGAGATCAAACCAGTCATCCTAAAGGAAATCAGTCCTAAATATTCACTAGAAGGACTGATGCTGAAGCTGAAGCTCCAATACTTTGGCCACCTGATGGGAAGAACTGACTCATTGGGAAAGAACCTGATGCTGGGAAAGATCAAAGGCAGGAGGAGAAGTGGGTGACAGAGGATGAGATAGCTGGATGGCATCACCAACTCGATGGACATAAGTTTGAGCAAGCTTCAGGAGTTGGTGATGAACAGGGAAGCCTGGCATGCTGCAGTCCATGGAGACACAAAGAGTCAGACATGACTGAGCAACTGAATGGAACTGAGCTGAAACAGCTAGTAAATGAAAAAGCCAAGGTCAAGGGTTAAAGATTGATGTTCGATAGCAGGTAGAAGTTGGCTGCATCAGTGAAAACTACCTGCTACTGGGACAGTGACTAAACATCAACGCTTCCATACTGAAGCACAATTTTGGAGCCAAACGATTGACTCAACTTAAAATATTGCCTTGTCACCTCTTAACTGGTACTTAGCATAGTGTGTTAAACCTTTCTATATTTTCTATTCTTAGTTTTACCTATAAAGGAAATTATGATAGCTACTTTATAAAGTTATAGTTGTTTTTATGCAAAGAAGCTGATATAACATGGGCTCTCAGTAAGTGGTAATTGATACTGTGATTATATTATATTCACTTCATCCAAACTGGTCTGCACAGAATTTACTAACCTTATAGAAAGGTCCTGATGTTAACATACAGATGAAATAGAAAAAACAACTCCGTACAATTTCTCTCGTACCCTTCTATTGGTGTAATAGACTGCATGTGTGTTTTAAACAAATGATCCATTTAGAGCAACAGACACCACTGTGAAAATTAAGAAGTAAGGGAAACAGAAAGCTAAGTACTTTCAAAGCTTGTTTGTTCAAAAGCACCGTCATATCCTGTAATTTTGTTCTCTAATGGAATAGCTACATCTATTTCCCCTCATAATGATTTATATGTGAATGTTGCTTTGAAAAGAAAATAGTGAATGCTGATTACTTGGTGTCTCCTCGTTGTTCTGGGAACACACCATGTATACACTCATCTGTGTTCCTTTGCTTTGCTATTTTTCTTGGCTCTCCCTTTTCCTACGTATCTACACTTTATTCTGGTTCCTGCTTTGGTTCCAGGTCAAAAGAGGTCTAAAGAAAAAAATGCTGGCTATCTCTGAGTGCTCAAACTTTTCTGACCAATCCCCATTCCAAATTCATGTAAGACTTAGAATCTTTCCAATAATTCATATTAGCATCACAGTATTTTGTAAAATTCATAAATATAAAGCTGATTGGTGGAAAAAGCATGGGGTTTTGAGTTTGATTCCATTTTTCTACTTCTAGGGAATTAAACACAGTCCTGTTTATCTTCCCCACAATAATTTCAGTGTTACTACCTGAGAAACTTAATGAATGCTTGCTCAGTTAATGATTATTGTAATTAGATAACTAATATATGGCATTTACTTCCCATTTTTATCATAACCATGGTATGCACATGCCCATGCAAGCTTGTGCATCCCTTTTTGGGAGTTAAATTGGATCCTGCATAAGTTCCTGATTCAGTGGGCCCAGCATTCCAAAAACTGAACATCTGAAACTCTACTTCTGACTCATTCAACAAATCTTAGTCAGCTGGCTCTGCTGCTGGATATTAAAAGCAGCCATCATGAATAGGATATTGTTGATATTTTTTCAGGAATAGAACTCCTGGAGCACATGGCAGATTGTATTTTCAAAGATGACCATCCCATACATCTGTTTTACAATGTGACATTGATAGACCTCCAAGAAGGGGCTGGTTTATGCCCTCCTCTCACCGTTTGAAACTGAATGAACCATTGTAAATGCCTCAGCCAATACTGCATACCAAAAGTGACATTGTATATTCCTCACCTGTCTCTCTCTTTGGATGTGCACCTCCAGAATATTAGATCAACATGTAAAAGTCCAGCTACCATCAAGCTCCTACTAGAGAGAATGTGTGAAGGATCCACAAAAACAGATGCCCAAGGAGTCCCAGCTGTTGTTGGTGTTCAGTTGCTCAATCGTGTCCAACTCTGTGCTAGTCTCCAAACCTTCCCATGAGCATGATTGCTTAATCATGTCTGACTCTTTGTGACCCCATGGACTGTAGCCTGCCAGGCTCCTCTGTCCATGGGTTTTCCCCAGCAAGAATACTAGAGCAGATTGCCATTTCCTCCTCCAAGGGATCTTCTCAACTCAGAGATTGAACTTACGTCTCCAGCATCTGTTGCACTGCAGGCATATTCTTTACCTGCTGAGCTATCTGGGAAGCCAATCCTCCCAGATAAGGTATCAAAACATGTGAGTGAAGAAGCCCTCAGTCTGATCCCAGCTCTGGCCACTGTTTCACTGCATACTCATTACAGACCCCAAGTCAGAAGACCATATGAACTGCTTCTGGACTCCAGACCCACGAAACTGCGAGAGATAATAAACAATTAGTATTGTTTTAAACTGCTAAGTTTTAGGACAATCTGTTGTGGAGTCATGGTAACAGCAGCAGGACAATTGGGAAAAAACTTTCTTCAGCTGATTTGGTCCAAACTGTCCAACAGATGAGCCATGTCTTAGAACATTCCATCCCTCAGCTGAAGTGACCACTGTGAGGTTTCCGTTGCTTCCTGGGTTTGTGGCAACTAAAGAGATCTAAGACCATTCTGTCCCGAAAAACTCATGGTTCTGGAAGAATAAAATATACTTTCTTCTTAAGAGCTTTTCCAGTAATTAAAGTTTTATTTCCACATCCTTTTTAGTAAGCATAAAAATACATTCCAAATCACTCTTTCCCTCAAAGTGGGAAAAGGAGGGGGAAGGCAGAGGCCATATATCTCCAAATAAATGTAATTACTGGCTCTGCATTTACCAAGTTCACACACCTATACTGTGGTGGGCACAGGATGGCGCAGGGAAATTTTGACATCTGGATTGCATCAAATCATATTGATTGCAGCTTGCAGACTTCAATTCCTTGCCAGTTTTCTTGTTATTAATCCCTTGGTACCATAAAAGAAAAAAAAAATATGGTTCTAAACTTTTTATAAACTGGAATTGGGCAAGAGCCATAGTGCACGATAGGCAACCCAGACATGCAGCTCCCGCCTCGCTACCATAAGGTGAAAAAAAAAAAAAAAAAAAAAAATACAAGGTCTACACAAATGAAGAGGGAAGTAGGAAGGTTTTGCCTCTGGCCAGGAGTGAAGTGAATGTAAACAAAACGTGCAAATCCTAAAGGGACTGAGAGCAAGAAGCCCCACACAGACCACCTGTGGAAAAGGTGTTGAATGGTCACTGGTGCATTTGGAACTGTCTCAGAGGGAACGCTTTCTCCAGGTTTTGGTCTGGCAGAGTGGACCCAGTAATGTTGATAGGTGATTGTCAGACCTAGAAGCAAGGGAAAGAATTGAGGACGGTTCATAGGGGCAAATTCTTTCTCCATGTATATTACCTGGCTGGTGAATAGAGTCAGAAAAAGGCAGGGGGCGGGGGTGGGGGGGTGGGATTCATGATTCTCAAACACAATTTAGGCTTTTACACCAAGAGTTGGCAGGCAGATTCTTTACCATTAGTGCCACCTAGAAAGCCCAGAGTTGCCATGAACTCTTAAAAAGGATGGAATTACAAGGATGGGATTGAAAACTAAGTTCTTTATAACTCTTGACTCCCATGAATAAGCACTTTTGATTTATGGTTAATGTTTATGAGCCTTTAAAATACCTTTCACTCTAAACTATTTTTGAACTATACGACCAAATTTTTTTTTTAATTGAAATGTCTGTATAATTAACAGTAATCTTTTGATGTTCCAGACCACCTGTATTTTTTAACATTTTATTTTTGATTGAAGGATAATTGGTTTACAATATTGTGTTGGTTTCTGCCATACATCAACAAGAATCAGCCATAGGCATATATATGTCCCCTCCCTCTTGAATCTCTTCCACTTCCCACCCCATCCCACCCCTCTAGGTTGTCATAGAACCCTAGTTTGAGCTGTCTGAGTCACACAACAAATTCTCACTGGCTATTTATTTTACATATGGTAGTGTATATGTTTCCAGGCTACTCTCCCCATTCATCCCACCTTCTCCTTCCCCCAGCTGTGTCCACCAGTCTGTTTTCTATATCTGCATCTCCACTGCTGCCCTGCAAATAGGTTCATCAGTACCATATTTCTAGATTCCATACATATGCTTTAGTACATGATATTTGTTTTTTCCTTTCGTTCACTCTGTATAATAGGCTCTAAGTTCTTCCACCTCAGCACTGACTCAAATCTGTTCCTTCTAATGGCTGAGTAATAGTCCACTGTATTTGTGTACCACAGCCTCTAGGTCCATTCATCTGTCAGTGGACTTCTAGCTTGCTTCAGTGCCCTGGCTATTGCAAAAAGTGCGGCAATGAACATTGGGGTACATATGTCTCTCTCAACTATGGTTTTCTCAGGGTATATGCCCAGTAGTGGGTCATGTTTATATTCCTAGCTTTTTAATGAAATCTCCATACTGTCCTCCATAATGACTATCAATTTACATTCCCGCCAACAGTGAAAGCAGTTTCCCTTTTCTCCACACCCTCTCCAGCATGTATTGTTTGTAAATTTTTAAATGGTGGCCATTCTGACTGATGACTAAGTATTTTTGAACAAGTTAGTACCTGATGCTCTGTATTAGGTTATTCAGTATTATCCTTTTTCTTCTTAATTTAGAGACACAGGCAAGAGGATTAATCCTGGGCTTAAACTCAGATCCATCACTCCTTGACGGCTTGGACAGGCTTCTGAATTTCTCTGTGCCTCAATTTCCCTACATTATTAGACCTGGGGTAATGTGTGCCGGCCCCAGAGTATTTTGTGAGGAATAAGTATAGTGAAACATGTAAAGGTCTTAGAGCATTTTCCTAGAATGCTCTCCTTTTTTAATTGCTGTCATGAATGCAAGTTTCCATTTATTTTATTTTGCTTTATAACATATTCAGAACAGAGAGAGAGGTAATCTTCTGATAAATTAGGAATGCTTCCTATATATCTCAACCCAAGTGTAAAGAGTACAACTTTTAAAAAACCATCAATGTTGAACAAATGTTCTTATTTTTATTTAAATTTCATTTTTATTTTACACTGGAGTATAGTTGATTTACAATGTTGTGTTAGTTTCAGGTATACAGCAAAGTGAGTCAGCTGTACATGTGCATATATCCACTCCTTTTCAGATTTTTTTCCCATATACTTTATTACAGAATATTGAGTAGAGTTCCCTGTGCCACACAGTAGACCCTTGTTGGTTATCTCTTTTACATATAGTAGTGTGCATATGTTAATCCCAAACTCCTAATTTACCCCTCCCAGAACAAAGCTTTCTTGAGGATCCCCATATGCCTGTCACTCTCTTTTCTTACTTAGGGAGATACAAATATTAATAGAATGTCTATCCTTTGTTTTAGGACATTAAATTTTGCAACCTAGATAAATAACAGACAAAAAAAAATTGTTTCTAGAAATATTAACTTATTTCTAACCTGAGAATATCTTTTTTTTTTTTTTTTTTTAAGCCTGCTAAGGAATAAAATTAGACCTAGGTCAGAGATGGAATCATAAGCTGTACCAGACCTAGTTGGATGTCCATATTTAAGTAGGACATTTCTTCAAAGAAAGCGTTTTAATGCCATGCCATATAAGCCTATGGGTGTGCCTGTTGCTCTCATTTATGAATAGATATCTAAACATGATGGAAATTCTTTTGTTGAATCTCAGGTACAACAAACTCCATCTAATTTAAAATGTCCAATAATGTGACAAAACAATCCAGTTTGCCCAGATCTGTTGCAGCTTTAGCTGGAAAATTTATATCGCAGGAAATCCCTCAAGTTCAGGCAAACTGGGAAGGTAGGTCACTCCGTGAGAGACCAGCAGCACTCGGGTTACCCAGGAACTTGATAGTAGTGGGGGATCCTGGCCTCACCTCAAACCTACCGATTCAGAAACTGTATTTAATAAGATCTGCGGGTGATTCATATGCACCTTAAAGTTTGAATCTAGAAACAAGAGTTACAAATCTATATAACCGAAATCTAAAATACCTGAGGCATTTTAGAAAATGTTTTCAAATATCTCTATTTCCCATTCTCTTTACTCCAACATCAGCATGAATCAATTTATGGGCAGATCTTCATATGTGACCCTTTGTTCATTATACTTATTCTTTGGAAACACAAAACATCAATTGGGTACCAGCTGTTTTATCTACATTAACTTTCTGCATATGTGTGTGTTTTCTAATTAAATTCACTTTCTGTCAATTTATTTTAATTCAGATATACTTAGGTCTCTATAGTTGTAATCCAGCTCTCTAACATACAATAAGCCAATTACTATATTAAAGAACTAGCTAATCAACAAAACTTCAGTTATTTTCTTCTTTATCTGATAACTGGAGGCTTAAAAACTGTATCATTGAACTTATTCACACAAATAGATGAAATAATTTTTCTAGCTTGCTTCTTCTTACTTCTTTGGGCATGGTAACACCTTTTATTTTCAATTTTATGCACATGATTATCTTTAATTTTGATAAATCTTCATAAAACAAGTAGTCAAAGTGACAAATTAAACATTTCATTACAATAAAAGGTCTGTGCAGGTCCTCCCAGCTCTATATGTCTTTCCTCTTTTAGAAGACAATATCTATTAAACGGAATAGTAGAAAATTTAATGTTTCATATTCTGGTTTTTATCCTCTGTAAAATTCCTTTTTCCAAAAAATTCTTTTCAGCATTGTGGGCTTTCCACTTCTGCTCTCAGATCCATGGAATACTCTTCTGAATCTCCAGAGTTTGTTTAAGTTGGCATAAAATACTAGAAAAATTCCATCAAGACTCCCTGTAGCCACCATCCAGAAACAAAGCTCAGATTCACTACTGGCCCATTACCTGAAACCTTGACTTTAAGTGGAACTGCAGGGTTGACTTCAGCTGAGGAATGCAAGTATGACTTTGTGAAGCAATTAGGTTTCCCTTCATTCTCATTCCAGTTTAACTAAGGTTTTCTACAGCATAAATTTGTTAGACAGAATACTTGCATTTCTTTTCAAGGAAAATGATATTGTCAACATAATATAAGATTTGAATCCAGACAGACCTGAGTCTGCCTTTACTCTATCAGTAAGAGTCGAATAACTTATAGAAAAATTACAAAAGTTCTATGAACCTCAATATCCCCATTTATAAAATGAATCATAATAAATATCTTGCAGAGTTATTATGCAAGTTAAATGAATATATATATGAAAAGGGGCTTCCCAGGCGGCTCAGTGGTAAAGAATCTGCCTGCCAATGCAGGAGATGCAAGAGACGTGGGTTTGAGCCCTGGGCCAGGAAGATCCCCTGGAGTAGGAAGTGGAAACCCACTCCAATATTCTTGCCTGGGAAATCCCATGGACAGAAGAGCCTGGCAGGCTACAGTCCATGGAGTCATGAATCGGACACGACTGAGTGACCAAACAATAATTTGAAAAGCACAGAGCACAATGCTTCAGATTACGTGACTTTCCTCCTCCTCAATGTCTCCATGGTGGATCTCCATGGTATTTGTAAAATGATAGTACTTGCAGTCCTGAAAATAAAAATATAATTCATCTATAACTCTCCACATATGGCTAGACATATGTATTTAAACATGTTCATGTGTTTTCCAAATATAATTTATTTGCTCAATCTTTTCCTAGTCTTCTGCCCAAAGTATTAAATGTCTGTGGGGAAGGGAAATGAAACAACACATGCTATGACTTGTCCCAGGCCAATTCCTTATTTTTTACACAGACTATATAAAAATGGCATTGTTTTCATGAAACATAAGTGTACATGAAAGCTCACACCAGAGCCTGATCTACATTCTTTTCACGCATAGCATGTGATGAGTTTCCCCTTGATACCATTTAAGACAAAAGATTCCAACTTTTGCAAACATTTAAATATGTATTCTACCCTCCTTATATAGAGAACAGCAAAATAAAAGGATTTTGGGCCAGAATACCTGCTCTTTATAACTGTTTAATCCGTAGATGTAATCTTTATCAACTTTAGTTTTCTCCTATGTACAATAACGATAATGATCATTTATCGTTGGCAATTAATGATAATTGCCATGAATGTTTATTAAAAGCTTACTATGCCCTAACCCACACATACTTATAGTCTGATTTAATATACACAGTGATGAGATTGGTGTTAGTATTAGATCTACTTTGCAGATGACAAACTAAGGCTCAGAGAGAGATTACATGGCATGGCTTAGGTAGGCATCAGAGCTTGTGTTCATAGTCTGTGCTTCTAGACATCGCAGTCTACTGCTGCTGCTGCTGCTGCTAAGTTGCTTCAGTCGTGTCCAACTCTGTGTGACCCCATAGACGGCAGCCCACCAGGCTCCCCCATCCCTGGGATTCTCCAGGCAAGTACACTGGAGTAGGTTGCCATTTCCTTCTCCAATGCATGAAAGTGAAACTGCTCGCCATCAAAAAAGTGCAGTAATTTCATATGCTTCTCAGGACTATCATTAGGAGCCAGTGAGTTAATGCAGAAAAAATAATACTTTCTTTAAAGCTAACTAAGGGTTGGTTATTAGTTTAATTAAAAGACTCTGACCTCTGAAACTGGGCTTCCCTGGTGGCTCAGTGGTAAAGATGCCTCCTGCTAATGCAGGAGAAGTGGTCTCAGTCCCTGGGTTGAGAAGATACCTTGGAGAAGGAAATGGCAACCCACTCCACTATTGTTGCCTGGAAAACCCCATGGACAGAGAGTCTAGCAGGCTACAGTCCATGGGATCACAGAGTCAGACACGACTTGGTGACTGAACAACAACAATGACCTCTGAAGCTAGAGGAAAAGCTACAGTAGTACCAGGGAAAATCCAAGTACTTAGTGCCAAGAGAAAACCCTGCAAATCCATCTTTCCAGCTTCTTAAATAATTGGATATTTCAGACATGTTCGTTCTCTAGCCAAGGATAATTCCCCCAAATTTTCTTCATTGTAGGCTGATCTCATTTCCTTTATTAAGATAAAAATGGTAGATACAGATTTCTGTCTTTCATTTGCAAATATGGACAGTTGTATTAGTTTCTTAGGGCTGCTGCAACAAACTAACACAAATCTGGTAGCTTAACACAAGCAGAAAATTTTCTTACAAAAGTAAGAATACTTTTAGTATTGCATCCAGTAATACCATCCCTTGGTATTTACCTACATGAATTAAAAACGTATGTCCACCCCAAAACCTTCAAGCAGATGTTTATAGCTGCTGTATTTAAAATTGCCAAAAACTTGAAAGCAACCAAAATGTTCTTCAATAGGTGAATGGATAAATAAACTGTGGGATATTCAGGCAATGGAATATAGATCAGCACTGAAAAAAATAGGCCACCAACCCATGAAAAGACATGGAGGAAATGTAAATGCATATTGTTATTGTTACTCAGAAGCTAAGTCATGTCAGACTTTTTTGTGACCCCATGAACGGTAGCCTGCCAGAGTCCTCTGTCCATGGTATTTCCCAGGCAAGAATACTGGAGTGGGTTGCCATTTCCTTCTCCAGGAGATCTTTCCGACCCAGGGATCAAACCCATGTCTCCTTCTTTGGCAGGTGGGTTCTTTGCCACTGAGCCACCTGGGAAGCCAGAAAATGCATATTACTAAGTGAAAAAAGCCAATCTGAAAAGGCTACATTCTTGTAACCATTAATTTTATGTGTCAACTTGTTTGAGCCAAAAAGAACGCAGACATTTGCTCAAACCATATTCTTGTGTCTTTGTGAGGATGTTTTTGGATGATATTAACATTTAGTGGATAGATTGAGAAAAGGAGATTCCCCTCCAGAGTGTGGGTGGGCCTTATCTAATCAGTTGAAGGTATGACTAGAACACAAAGGCTGACTCTCCCTTGACTAAGAAAGAATTCTTTCTGTCTGATGGCTTTTGAACTGGGACTTTGGCCATTTCCCTACCTTGAGACTCAAAGTGATAACATTACCTCTTACTGGATCTTGAGCCTGCCAGCCTTTGGACTAGTACTGAACCATTATATCTCCTGGGTCTTCAGCTTACCTGCTCACCTTACAGCTCTTGGGATTTTTCAGCTTCTATAATCATGTGAGCCAATTCTTATCATAAATCTCTTTCTCTCTCTTATGCACACACACACACCCACACACACTATTGATTTTGTTTCTCTGGAGAACCCTGGTGAAATAATATTATATATTCTAATTATATGACACTTCAGGAAAGGCGTTAACTATCGAGACAGTTAAAAGATTAGTAGGGACTTCCCTGGAGGTTCAGGGGCTAAGACTTTGCACTCCCAATGCAGGGGGCCCAGGTTCAATCCCTGGTCAGGGAACTAAATCCCACATGCCACAACTAAGAGTTCACAGGCTAAGGGTCTAAGGATCCCATGTGCTTCAACTAAGACCTGGTACAGCCAAATAAATAAAAATAAATATTAAAAGAAAAGATTGGTAGTTTCCAGGGGTCATAAGCGAAGGAGTAATGGAAGAGGGAGTGCATAGACTCTTTAGAGCAGACAAAGTGCTCTGTATACTACTACTACATTGGCAGATATTAATATATATTATTAAACATTGTCAAAACCCATAGAAAGTACAACACCGAGACTGAAACTTAATGTAAACTATGGTAATGGGTGATAATAATGTGTCAGTGTAGGTTCACTGACTGTAGCAAATAATCTATCTATCACTCTGTGCAAGATGTAGATAATAGGGAAGGTATGAGTGTGTGGGGAAAGAAATATATGGGAACTCTGCTGCTGCTGCTGCGGCTAAGTCACTTCAGTCGTGTCCAACTCTGTGCGACCCCATAGACGGCAACCCACCAGGCTCCCCCGTCCCTGGGATTCTCCAGGCAAGAACACCGGAGTGGGTTGCCATTTCCTTCTCCAATGCATGAAAGTGAAAAGTGAAAGTGAAGTGGCTCAGTCGTGTCCGACTCTTAGCGACCCCACGGACTGCAGCCTACTAGGCTCCTCCATCCATGGAATTTTCCAGGCAAGAGTACTGGAGTGGAGTGCCATTGCCTTCTCCAGGATGGGAACTCTATTTTCTGCTTATTTTGCTGTGAACCTAAAACGTCTTTAAAAAATAAAGTCTATTAAAACAAAGAAAAAAAGGTAGAAATTTATTCTTCTACAGTTCTGGAGGCCAGAAGTCTGAAATCAAGTTTGTCAGTAAGACTGCATTCCAATTGGTGATTCTAGGGGAGAATCTGCCTCTTCCAAATTCTGTAGCTGTGGACATCCCTTGCCTAACAACCACATCACTCCAACTTAAATGACTTCCATGGCTCCTCTGCCTCCTCTTCCTTTTCCTCTGTGTGTTTCTTATAAGGATATTTGCTATTTATTTAGAGCCCACCTGGACATACCAGGATGAGCCCTTAAACTCAAAATACTTAATTTGGTTACACCTGAAAATATCTTTTTTTTTTTTTAAATATATAATGTACAATTCATAGGTTCCAGGGGTTAGGGCATGGAAATACGTTTTGGAGACCACTATTCAGATGTCTACCATGGTCAGTTACTCAATCCTAGAAAATAGACCTCAAGGAAAGTCGACTCAGTGAGTTCTAGGAAAGGTTTTCTCCTTTATTTCTCTTCTATTTATTAAAAGGGATGCAGAAAGAGAAATAACTTCCTTTTATACTATTCTGCGCAGTTGTAAGAGGAAAAGTTGCCAGGAGCAGCAGCAGCCATCTGGGGTCCAAGAGGTGACAAGGCTGAACACTTGGCTGAGTTGCCAAAATGAACTTAAAACCATCCATCTCCTGAATCTTATTCCATCTGAGGTTATAAATGTCTCTATGGTTTAAATGGATGATAACTGTAAATTTTGTTACTTGACCCTCCATGCATCCTAACCATTAAAGTAGTAAAGTTGATATAAGGAAAAAGAGAACGTATGTCATATTCAAAAGATTATGGGCTTAGAATGGAGGGGGAAGTAAGCAACTACCTCAGCTGTCAAGTTGGCTGAAGAGACAGTACTTTGGGGAGTAGTAATTTATCCTATTTCTAAGGATTAATATGATTCTATCTGTGTTCTTGGGGGTTATTCAAAGAACACAGTTAGAAAAAATCATATTTATCCTTATGAATAGGATGTGGAGAGAAATAGCCTAGCTTAGTTGGGAGTAAGGAGAATTGGAACCAACTTTTAGATTGCAAATTTCATGAAATCAATTAAGACTGACTTGAGATGAATGTACAAATAAATTATATAAAAAATACAGTATCTACTTGTCTTGCTTCTAAACGTCACGGCTCACATGGGCAGCCTTTGAGATCTTGCTGGGTATTGCAGTAAAGATTCAGCACATTGAAAAGCTCAGGCTTTTGTTTGCAGCAACATGTGAAAACGATTGTGAAGTGGACATAGCCTGATATAGTACTGCATAATTGGAGCTGGATTTGACACAAATCTTATGTAACAAAATGCCAGTCAGTTTTCAGTTTATACTCCAACAACCACTGGCTCCCTTAGCAGTAATGAAAGGGTGACCCAGACAAGTTCTATTAGGCACACACAGCCTGATATGCAGCCAGAGGAAGCTTGTGAAAATTATGAAATAACCCTCCAATATGAAGTTCATGGACTCACTCCCTCAACGTGATTAAGTGAGCTTTAATTTCAATTGCTGTCAGATTTTACAGCTTTCAACACCTGCAGCTCCCTGGTAGACTTGAGGTGGGTCTTTTTCAAAACTCCTTTTCCACATCTACAAAACAGAACTTCATTTCACTGGAGTTATGACAGAGCTTCTCTTTTGCAGGCAGCAGCTCTTTGACTTAGCAGAAGAATTAGCTCCCTGACCTCAGAGTCAGGCTGTCCCTTTTCTTGCTTCACTGTTCTTCTTGATCTCTGCCTCCCAAAGTTGTCTTTGCTCCAGACATCTCAAACAAAGAAAGCAATAATCCTGCCCCATGTTAGGATCAGGAGGGATTCTCAGGGGTTCTGTCATAGTATTGTGAACCTCTGCCATTTTGTGGGGGGTTACCATACCGAACGACCTCAGTACTCCCCACCGATGACCGAAACAGACCCTGGAATTTTGTTCGTACCTAAAGAACAGCCCCTGAGCAGTTTCAAATTTTAGGGCAGAGGACAAGCACCCTCTATTTTAGAAAGATACTATAATACTTAACTGAGACCAATGTCTTGATAACAGCTAGCATTTACTGCCGGTGCCAGCCGGCAAAGTCGATCAGGTCCTGAGAACATGCACGGCGCGGCTGAGAAAGAATACTACAGCAAGAGACTACAACAAAGATGAGGTCGAGAGGTTCAGACACGTTTCCACAAAGGGAAGCAGTCTGACACCAACTTTATTCAGCATCTTATATTTATACAGGAGAGCGTGAGAAAGACAAGACAGTTAACATTTTTTCTTGGTTGACCTATACATCTTACAAACAGTCACAAAAAATCTTGAGAGCATGGGAATGGCACCCTGTTATTATTTCTTACACCAGATAACATTTCCCTGTGCGTGAGAAGTTTGCACAGAACTCCAGGTGTCTGCAGTAAATAATCGCCTAATCTCTGGGGTGGCGGGACAGAGAGCTATGTTTGCAAGCAAACCCTCAAGGACTGAGGCAGCACCCAGAGCTGTGTCCTTCAGACAAAAGACCCCGTTCTCACCGGCAGCTCCCCGCAATTTACTAAGTAATATTCACATCTCCTTTAATCCTTGGTCTGGTCTTCATTGCTAAATCAAGTCTGACTCTTTGCGACCCCAAGGACTGTAGCCCACCAGGCTCCTCTGTCCATGGAGTTTTCCAGGCGAGAAAACTGGAGTGGGTTGCCATTTCCTTCTCCAGGGGATCTTCCTGACCCAGAGATCAAACCGAGGTCTTTCTGCAATGCAGGCTCTCTCTTTACTGACTGAGCCACCACAAACACCTTATTTTGTAAGGACCACAATTATTCATTTTCTAGCTGAGAAAACCCTGCTTCAGGTCAAATCACCTAAACTAGCATCACATAACTAGTAAGTGATGGAGATGTGGTTCAAATTCAGGCCTCTCTCTGCTTTTAACCGCTACATCTCCTCACATTATTGAGAAGTTTACTAGAGCTACATGTGCACCACAGATCTGTCATCCTATGCTCTCATAGAGATTGCTCCTAGAGAGACCCATACCTAACAAAACCGTCATAAAGGCGGGAAACACTCTTCATGACAGTCAGTTATGGCCTAGCCCCTTTGTTTTAATTAAATGGCTGCATTTATGACAGCTCATGATTGCACTGTGCTAAGCAGAATATTTGTCTTATTTTGCTCTCTTGATACTCTCCCAAAGAATACAGTGTTACATCTTTTATTTTTAGAGAAGCTGTAGCTCAAAGTAATTAAATTTATTTACTTCCTTTTGGTGCTTTATTCTGGATTTTCATTCTTTAAAGATGACAGAAAATACCACACTTAAATGATATGTGTTCATAATTAAATTCATGTTCAACTATCAGGTACAACATCTACACAACGATAAAGGATTGGGGTCCGCCAGGTATTCCCAGAAGTTTGGTCCACATATGAAGACAGTCTGTGTCAGATATACCTAGATATCTGATTTTTTAAAAATAGCTTAAAAAATCTTAGCTCTCCACGATTCTGGAAAAGTGGCCTTCTGTGCATTTTCTAAGCATAGCTTGGGGTAGGAAAAAGATGGCTTGAGAGTAGCCCATGAAAAATTTTTTTAAAACTCAAAGAATTTGAATAAGTGGTAAATGAGTCTGTGATGTAAATAGCTGCAAAATGAACTAATTAAACTTAGGCTTCCTAAATAATGGAACCATATTAAAATTTTCTTCTCCCTAGAATATGCTTTTAAAGGAAAAGTATTCTTAGTATCTTTTCAAACCTAGGCTTAATTTCAAATGAATACTTCTTGTAATCAAACCTTTTCTTTGAATCCCAGACACTGAACTATACCTGACTTAAGAGTCACAGAACCCTCTATAAAAGCCATATATCTCTTGTGATGTATTTGCTAAACACTGAAAGAACATTCCTGAAACCTTTCTGGTGCTTCAGGAGCATGCTCTAGTTTACCTCAAGTTATAGAGACCCATTTTATTCACTGAGGCTTTGTATACAAAGGCCATCCTTCTGTGTAGTCACGAACATTCCTCTAACGTCTGGAGCTCTTGGAACTCTCTCAGAATGTCAGGAGTACAGGGAACTCTGCTCAATACTCTGTAATAGCCTAAATGAGACAAGAACTTGAAAAAAAGAATAGATAAGTGTATATTTATAACTGGATCACTTTGCTGTCCACCTGAAATGAACACAATACTGTTAATCAACTATACTCAATATAAAATAATTAAAAAAAAAAAAAAGAAGCAGCTCCTTGAATGAAGGCAAGGCACAGCCCCTTGAAAGAAGGGGCTGTGATTTCCAGTTGTTATTGCCTGTAGATGGTGGCTCAGAAGGTAAAGAATCCACCTGAAATGTGCAAGACCTGAGTTCGATCCCAGGGTTGCGAAGAACCCCTGAAGAAGGGAACAGCTACCCACTCCAGCAGAATTGCCTGGAGAATTCCACGGACAGAGAAGCCTGGCAGGCTACAGTCCATGGGGCTCACAGAGAGACACAATTGAGCAACTTTCACACACTGCATGAGTCTCAGTATCTGGGAACTGTTGGATTATATGGGTATTCGTATGTGTCAGATTCAGTGAAAGGCATTGTTTCAGCATGACTTTTAGCACCAATAACTGGTTTACAAAACAAAATCCATTCTACTGAAATCTTTCATTAGAAAACATCTCTCACACTTTATCCAATTCATTCCAGGCCTTTTAGTCAGTGAAGTGTTTATAGTTTTAACTTGAGTAAAATAGAATCATTCAGGGATATGTCAGTGTTTCCATTACACCCCTTCTTTTTTTACCCTGAAGTAGCCCAAGTTTATTAGTATGTCTATAAAAATTAATATTCCACTGAAACCTGGCACCAAACCATAAAGTAAATGTTTACACATCCCTTCAAATATTAACTCAGTTGTTTCTACAAGATGATAGGTGTGCCAGGCATGAACATTAGCTTTTCTCAGCTAATTCAGTTGAGTTATTCTTTCAAAGACTAAACTTAGCTAAAAAGCAGTACCTGAAATGGACAGGATGCCAAAAAAGGGCTGAGAGAACATTTATTAATTATCCAGAAGCTTCCAACATGAGGTCATCCTGGAAAGTGGAAACTATCAAACTAAGCAAGCATAGCCAAGCAAGCAGGGGGGATATGTGCACCAAAACATACACCCCTGGTCTCCGTCAACTGCATGTCAGCTTCAGGAAATGGCCCGAGGACTAACCCCCATGAGGCTGCAGCCACGGAGGTGCTTGGGACAGAGTGGTACAGGGAGTGTTGACTGAGCGGCCAATTCTCTTTTGGCTGACCCAGTGGCAGGAAGGCCAGGTCTCCACCAGCCCTTTAGACTTTAGGTCCATTGTAGAAAAGCTGACAAAACAATTCTCTGGATGAGGGGCCATTGAGGACAGGGGAATGAAAAGTGTGATGAGCTCGGGTGTAGACACAGAGAACTAAGGAGCCAGAGTTTCTCCTTTTGTCAGCCCCTATCCTGGTTCTGCTTAAAATGAAGCTGTGTTCTGAGTCCTTTGTCTCCTTGTTGCCTCCCCTGGCTTTTTCTGAATACCTATTGTAACAAACATAACAAACAATAGGTATTCAGAAACAAAAAACGGAGAAGGCAATGGCACCCCACTCCAGTACTCTTGCCTGGAAACTCCCATGGACGGAGGAGCCTGGTAGGCTGCAGACCATGGGGTCGTGAAGAGTCAGATACGACTGAGCGACTTCACTTTCACTTTTCACTTTCATGCATTGGATAAGGAAATGGCAACCCATTCCAGCGTTCTTGCCTGGAGAATCCCAGGGACGGCGGAGCCTGGTAGGCTGGCGTCTACAGGGTCGCACAGAGTCGGACACGACTGAGCGACTTAGCAGCAGCAGCAGCAGCATTGTAACCAACAGGTGTCAGAATTAGAAGACTGACTTGATTTGAGATGCGTGTTCACCACCCACTACCCATGTGGTTTTGAGCAAGGTACTTAATTACCTGAATAATCCTTTCCTTATCCATAAAGTTAACGTCCAATAAAGGTTCTCAGTAGAAACCTGATGATACTAATGCTGTTCTTTTTATCTTATATGGTTAGAATCAGAAGAACATGAACTAACATATATAAAACTATTTGGGTAATAACATTATTAGTCATAATGATAATCATTTACTATGTGTCTGGCCAGATTCAGAATTTGGCATAAAATCTTTTGCCTAGACTATATAATGCACATGCAAGCCATTTGTCCTTTTCAATTTTTCAGATAAATAATCAGAGGCTCTGAAAATTTTAATATTTTTTCCAGGATGCTCTTTCTCCCTAAATTGATGTATAGATTTAGCAACCAAACTCCCAGGTGTCTTGCCCTTCTTTGTAGATGTTGACAAACTGATTTTAAAATCAATTTGGAAATGCAGAGGACCTAGAATAACCAAAAAATTTTTGAAAAAAGTAAGAAAAACAAAATAATTTAGGTGATATGCACTACCTTGTTTCAAACCTTACTATAAAAGCAAAAGTCATCAGGACAGGTTGGTGTTGGCATAAGGGCAGACATACAGATCAGTGAAATAGAAAGGAGAGTGTAGAAATAGATCTACATATATATGGCCATTCAATTTTCAACAAAGGCAACAGGATAACTCACTGGGGGAAAAGCAGTTTTTGTATTTTTTAATGATGCAGCAATAACTGTCTACATGAACAAAATGTACCTGATCCCTACTTCACATCATACAAAAATAATTTAAATAATAAAATATTAAAAATAATTGTAGATCTAAATATAGAAGTTAAAGTGCTAAAACTTCTAGGAAAGAATCTTTGTGTCCTTATTATAAGCAAAAAGTTTTAAATATAGGATGCAAGCCCACTAATTTTTTGATACACAGGGCTTAGAGCTGCCAACCCTTCATGTAGTAAAAAAAAAATCCATGTAAAACTTTTTAACATCCAACCCTCTGCATCCAAGCTTCTGCATCCATGGATTCAATCACCTGCAGATTGTGTAAGACTGTAGCACATATTTAGTGAAAGAAAACTGTCTTTTACTTTTAGTAAAAGAAATGTGCCTTTGAGTGGACCCATGCAGCTCAGATACATGTTATTCAGTTGTTCAAGGATCAACTGTTTATATATAAACTTGAAAAAGTACTTTAAAAAATAAACATAGAACTACCATATGATGTAACAATCATACTCCTGGGCATATATCTGGAGTAACCCATAATTTGAAAAGATACATGCATCCTAATGTTCATTGCAGCACTATTTACAATAGGCAAGACATGGAAGCAACCTAAATGTCCATCGACAGAGAACTGGATAAAGAAGATGTGGCACATATATACAGTGAAATATTACTCATTTATATATAAAAAAAAGAACAAAATAATGCTATTTGCAGCAACATGGATGGATCTAGAGATTATTATACTAAATGAAAGAAAAATATGATATCACTTGTGCGGAATCTAATTTTTTTTAAATGATATAAATGAACTTATTTACAAAACAGACTCACAGATTTCAAAAACAAACTTATGGTTACTAAAGGGGAAATGTGGAGGAAGGGATAAATTACGAGCTTGGGAATAACATTGACACACTACTATGTGTAAAATAGACAACCAACAAAGACATATTGTATAGCACAGGGAACTCTACTCAGTACTTTATAATGACCTATATAATGACCCTTTTGGGCTTCCAGGTGGTACTAGTGCTAAAGAACCCAATTGCCAATGCAGGAAACACAAGAGATGCGGGTACGATCCTGAGTTGCAAAGATCCACTAGAGTAGGAAATGGCAGCCCACTGCAGTATTGTTGTCTGGAAAATTTCATGGTCAGAGGAACCTGGTGAGCTACAATCCACGCGGTCACAAAGAGTCAGACATGACTCTTTGCCATGAGAAAAGAATCCAAAAAAGAGTGGATATATATATACATATAACCAATTCATTGTGCTGTATAGTAGAACATAACATAACATTGTAAATCAACTATACCCCAATAAAAATTAATTTAAAAATGAAATAATGAAAATGCAAAAATACAGTTAAGGAAAAATTTCTGCAACACATATATGGGGGAAAGGATTTGTATTAAAAATATATACAGAACTCTTTCAACTAAATAAGACATGCACATTGTATAAGTATTTACATGAGGCTCCAGAACAACCAAAACTAATCTAAATGATTAGAAACTAGACCAATGATCGCCTAGGGTTGGAGGGGAGAGGATTAACTGACAAGGAGAAAGAAAAAACTTTCTGTGATAATGGAGATTTACTACTTCGTTAATGATGTATTGGTTATATAAATGTATACATTTGTTATAATTCAACCAAATGTTCACTTAAAATGGGTGAATTTTACTGTATTCAAATTCAAATCTCAATAAAGTTGACTTGAAAATTGATACAAACAGTCAAACATTTGGATGAACAATATTTTGAGATTAGTCTTTGTTTTCATGTGTCTGTTACATGGGAAAATTGTTCATAAAAGAGGAACTCAGAAATAACTTCTAGTTTAGGATTTTTTCATGGTATAGTGATGTCATTAATTTGTGATTCATTCATAGAAATAGCTTAGCCAGGAGAAGAAGAAAGCTTTGAAAATTGAGCTAAGTTTTTACAATGCTGAGTGTTATCTGTCTATGAGATATCTAAGTAAAAATGTCTGGTAAATAGTTAAGTGTGTGAGTCTTGAGGTCAGCAGAAACCTTGGCAGAATATGGACATTTGTGAGTCAGAAGTGCAGATGTTAAGAAAGCCATAGAATGGATGGGATTTGCCTTGGAAGAATTTGTAGTATTAAAATAAGAGGCTTAGGACAGAACTACAAAGAACACGTGACTTAATGGATAAAGAGACAGAGATGCCTGCTAAACAGTAAGTTTGTGCAGCTAAAGAGCTAGGACAAAAGGAAAGTAAAGTGTCACAGATATTAAAAGAGGTGACATGTATCTCAGCTAACATTTGATTAACAAAGCATGTCATAAACGGCCTATCTGACTTTTAAGAGGTGGGCAGTACCATCCTAACACATGGCAGGAAGCAACAAGCAGAAATATGAGTGAATGGTACTGATGCCTATCACAATTTGCAGTAAATTTCCTCCGTTTACTTTCAGCTTCACATTTCATTCCTGTTATCCAATGCTATATCTGTTTTTGTTGGATTCCATGACATTTTGGTCTTTGTGGCAAATCTACTCTTTTCTTCTCTATATTCTTTTTTGCTAACACTCTAACCTTTGGCTTGCTCTAACAATACCACTGCTATTGTCAGAGTTTTATTGAATTGCTCATCCACTGATGATGTTTTCTGTTATCTTCATTATTTTGAACTTTAAGAGTTCTAATACACTAATTTTAGTAATGTATCCAGACAGAGAGGATAGGAATACAAAGATTTAATTTATTATCTTTAAATAGACACTAAATAATTACACTTAAATTATAATTTTCTTGTACACTATTGCTTTATGTCTTATGAATTCATTGCCTGCTCCCAAGATGCAAAGATAGTTTCATAGAAGTTTTATAATTTCACTTTATAAGCCTGTGTATGTTGTTGTTGTTTAGTCTCTAAGTCATGTCTGACTCTTTTGCGACTCCGTGGGCTGTAGCCCACCAGGCTCCTCTGTCCTGGCATTTTCCAGGGAAGAATACTGGAGTGGGTAGCCATTTCCTTCTCCAGAGGATCTTCCTGATCCAGGGATCAAATCCTCATCTCTTGCATCTCCTACATTGGCAGGCAGGTTCTTTACCATTGAGCCACTGGGGAAGCCCAGATAATTCATATAAAATTATATATGGTTGGAGGTGGAAATAAGTCTTCAATACTTCCTGGTGGCTCAGACAGTAAAGCGTCTTCCTACAGGGCAGGAGACCCAGGTTCAATCCCTGGGTCAGGAAGATCTCCTGGAAAAAGAAATGGCAACCCACTCCAGTACTCTTGCCTGGAAATTTCCATGGACAGAGGAGCCTGATAGGCTACATTCCTTGGGGTCACAAAGAGTCAGACACGAGTGAACAACTTCAATGTCAAAATGAAATTATAAACTATTTGTTGGAAAACCTGTCCTTTCCCAAGTGGATATCTTTGTCATTTTTTCAAAACTCTTTTGACTATGTGAGTGGTATATATCTGAGCTTCTTATGATCCATTTGTATATTTTTAGGATGGTACTACATGCTTTATGTAATCCTTAAAGTCAGGTGATGTAAGTCCCCCCAGAACCTTGTTCTGATGGTGAAAGATGCTGAGATTCCTAGTAGCAAGGAAAATGATAGAATTCAGGTACAGCAGAGACCAAGACTTATCCATCAGAAAAATGAAAGTGAAAGTGGCCTGATCATGTCCGACTCTTTGCGACCCCATGGACTGTGGAATTCTCCTGGCCAGAATATGGGAGTGGGTAGCTGTTCCCTTCTCCAGGGGATCTTCCCAATCCAAGGATCAAACCCAGGTCTCCCACACTGCTGCCGGATTCTTTACTATCTGAGCCACCAGGGAAGCACAAGAATATTGGAGTAGGTAGCCTATCCCTTCTTCAGCGGATCTTCCTGATCCAGGAATGGAATGGGTTTCTCCTGCATTGTAGGTGGATTCTTTACCAGCTGAGCTACCAGGGAAGCACTAGCCATAAGAGTCAAGGCATAATTCTCAATGGAGAACATGGTCATGATGGCCTCCAGAAGGTCCTAATCCATAAGGATCTATGTATATGCTTCATAGAACATAATATTCTATGAAAAATAGATAGACAATGAGTTAGCTCCTTAATAATAGACCATGATCCATTGCCCAATTTCAAATCTTTGACGAGTTATAATCCTTAGTGCCCATCAGTTAAAATAGTTTCCATCTTCTTGCTGGTGATTTCCCCAGGCCTTCCCCAAAAAACTTAGGACCATTTATAATGGGGAAAGGAAGAAGTTCAGATTTTCAAGGTCTGGGTACAAGCTTGGATACAAGGTCTGAGCTGAAATGAACACCCAGGGACCCAAAGTACGAGTGTTTCACTCCTGCTAAAACAGAGGTATGTGGAAATCAGCTAGTAAATACAGGTCTAGTATTGGCCTCACAGTGAGTCCACTGCTACTGGGGAGTACACCAGCTGTCATTTCTCTGGTTTCTGAGCATATATTTATAGTCATATATGGACCTACATCATCCGCTGGATCATCGAAAAAGCAAGAGTGTTCCAGAAAAACATCTATTTCTGCTTTACTGACTATGCCAAAGCCTTTGACTGTGTGGATCACAATAAACTGTGTAAAATTCTGAAAGAGATGGGAATACCAGACCACCTGACCTGACTCTTGAGAAACCTATATGCAGGTCAGGAAGCAACAGTTAGAATTGGATATGGAACAACAGACTGGCTCCAAATAGGAAAAGGAGTACGTCAAGGCTGTATATTGTCACCCTGCTTATTTAACTTGTATGCAGAGTACATCATGAGAAACTCTGGACTGGAGGAAGCACAGGCTGGAATCAAGATTGCCGGGAGAAATATCAATAACCTCAGATATGCAGATGACAACACCCTTATGGCAGAAAGTAAAGAGGAATTAAAAAGCCTCTTGATGAAAGTGAAAGAGAAGAGTGAAAAAGTTGGCTTAAAGCTCAACATTCAGAAAACGAAGATCATGGCATCTGGTCCCATCACTTAATGGGAAATAGATGGGGAAACAGTGGAAACAGTGGCTGACTTTATCTTTTTGGGCTCCAAAATCACTGCAGATGGTGACTGCAGCCATGAAATTAAAAGACGCTTACTCCTTGGAAGGAAGGTTATGACCAACCTAGATAGCATGTTCAAAAGCAGAGACATTACTTTGCCAGTAAAGGTACGTTTAGTCAAGGCTATGGTTTTTCCAGTGGTCATGAATGGATGCAAGAGTTGGACTGTGAAGAAAGCTGAGCGCTAAAGAATTGATGCTTTTGAACTGTGGTGTTGGAGAAGACTCTTGAGAGTCCCTTGGACTGCAAGGAGATCCAACTAGTCCATTCTAAAGGAGATCAGTCCTGGGATTTCTTTGGAAGGAATGATGCTAAAGCTGAAACTCCAGTACTTTGGCCACCTCATTCGAAGAGTTGACTCATTGGAAAAGACTGATATTGGGAGGGATTGGGGGCAGGAGGAAAAGGGGATGACAGAGGATGAGATGGCTGGATGGCATCACTGACTCAATGGATGTGAGTTTGAGTGAACTCCAGGAGATGGTGATGGACAGGGAGGCCTGGTGTGCTGCAATTCATGAGGTCACAAAGGGTCGGACATGACTGAGCGACTGAACTGAACTGAACTGATGGACCTACCTGTAGCTTGAAGAAGCCTCACATTGATTTCCTGGCACATGCAGTAAATACAATTAGAGCAAGAACATAACCATATTAGATTAGAGCCATATGTAGTCAGCTACTCAGAATTAGTCATACAGAACTCAGAATAGAAACTTCAAGTCTGGCTTCCCAATATAGATGTTTATTTTGAGGTCTACTAACTCAAACCCAGAGACATTAAGTCCCTAACTTTTTTATTTTTAAAGAGCTTTTGGAATTAAACTCTGTTTATATATGAATAAAAAGAAATAGTTTATCACATGGTTATTTTGAGGTCTAACTAGAAATTACTTCAAGAACTGTGAAAGGTCTAAGATTTCACGCTACTTGTAAACTAACCACTTCACCAAACACAGGTTCAAGGATGCTGGTGGAAGATGTGATATTTGTAGGTCAGAAATTGCATTTTTCAAAGCATAGGTCATAGCATGAGCTCTTACTTTTGCATTGGTTCGCCTTGCCCTCCAAATTCACTGGAACCCAGATGTAGTCACTTGGTACATCCTGCATACATAGTGGATATGCATCTATGTGTTGAGAGACCTGAAGCCTAGAAAACCCGATTTAATGGACCCCAAGCAAAGCTGCCTAACATTTGCTCCAGAGGGAGATGTTATCTTTACTACATTGACAGTGAATAAACTTGCCCTCTGCTCTAGGGGGAGACATTCAGTTCAGTTCAGTTCAATCGCTCAGTCATGTCCGACTCTTTGCGAACCCATGAACTTCAGCACACCAGGCCTCCCCGTCCATCATCAACTCCCGGAGTCCACCCAAACCCATGTCCATTGTGTCAGTGATGCCATCCAACCATCTCCTCCTCTGTCATCGCCTTCTCCTCCTGCCCTCAATCTTTCCCAGCATTAGGGTCTTTTCAAATGAGTCAGCTCTCTGAATCAGATGAGCAAAGTATTGGAGTTTCAGCTTCAACATCAGTCCTTCCAATGAACACCCAGGACTTATCTCCTTTAGGATGGACTGGTTGAATCTTCTTGCAGTCCAAGGGACTCTCAAGAGTCTTCTCCAACACCACAGTTCAAAAGCATCAATTCTTCGGCACTCAACTTTTTTTATAGTCCAACTCTCACATCCATACATGACCACTGGAAAAACCATAGACTTGACTAAATGGACCTTTGTTGGCAAAGTAATGTCTCTGCTTTTGAATATGCTATCTAGGTTGATCATAACTTTCCTTCCAAGGAGCAAGCGTGTTTTAATTTCATGGCTGCAATCACCATCTGCAGTGATTTTGGAGCCCCCCCAAAATAAAGTCTGACACTGTTTCCACTGTTTCCCCATCTATTTCCCATGAAGTGATGGGATCGGATGCCATGATCTTAGTTTTCTGAATGTTAAGCTTTAAGCCAACTTTTTCACTCTCCTTTCACTTTCATCAAGAGCCTCTTTAGTTCCTCTTTACTTTCTGCCATAAGGGTGGTGTCATCTGCATATCTGAGGTTATTGATATTTCTCCCGGTAATCTTGATTCCAGCTTGTGCTTCTTCCAGCCCAGGCATTTCTCATGATGTACTCTGCATATAAGTTAAATAAACAGGGTGACAATATACAGCTTTGACGTACTCCTTTTCCTATTTGGAGCCAGTCTGTTGTTCCATGTCCAGTTCTAACTGTTGCTTCCTGATGTGTATAGAGGGAGACATTACCCTTATGTGTGTGTGTGTGTGTGTGTGTGTGTGTGTGTGTGTTTGTGTGTGTATGGATATATGTGCTTAGTCACTCAGCCATGTCTGACTCTTTGTGACCCCATGGACTGTAGTCCTCCAGGCTCCTCTGTCCATGGCATTCTCCAGGTAAGAATACTGGAGTGGGTGGCCATGCCCTCCTCCAGGGGATCTTCCCAAGCCACGGATCAAAGCCAGGTCTCCTGCAATGCAGGTGGATTCTTTACCATCTGAGCCACCAGGGAAACTCAAATGGATGGATATATATGGATATATATTATATATCTACACCAGTTATATATATAATTGGTATATTCACTATTTGATAGCCTCGAAAGAAGAATCTCAGAGAAAGGCAAGATAGAAAAAAACATGGAGAACCCTAAATATTAGTGTATATTTCTTTTCCAAATTTGATAGAAAATTTGATAGAAAAATGAAGATTTTAGATGAGATACAAGAGCCACTGATAGACTCTGGAATATTGATACACTATGAGAAGGCAATGGCAACCCACTCCATACTCTTGCCTGGGAAATCTCATGGACGGAGGAACCTGGTAGGCTGCAGTCCTACCAGGGTCGCGAAGAGTCGGACATGACTGAGCGACTTCACTTTCACTCTTCACTGGAGAAGGAAATGGCAAACCACTTCAATATTCTTGCCTGGAGAATCCCAGGGACGGGGGAGCCTGGTGGGCTGCCGTCTACGGGGTCACACAGAGTCAGACACTATTGACGCGCCTTAGCAGCAGCAGCATGCACTAGAGTGGAACCCTACCCTTAATATCTCAACCCCCACCATTGATAAAAAAGGCAGCTTTTTTTTTTACATTAATTCTAGCATTTAAAAACAAGGTTATTTTAAGTATCTATCTAGTTAGCACTCTTTGTATTTTTACATTTTCAAATAACTTCTTGCTAAATTCATGCTCTAAACCAAGGTGGAGATTAATTGTCCAGCTGAAACCATTGTTTTAGGTCCCAAGAGAGTTCCCATTGGGTTAATGTTGATGGATTTATTTGTCTCATCATTCCATTCGAAAGCTTGGCCATCAGATGAGAGAGAGAATTTCCTAAGGGGCCAACTGAACTTCACATTTTTTTTCCCCAATTCATTTCAGCCAAAGGATAAATTGGCACCCTTTCTGACGTGAGCACATAGTGGAAAGAACATCAGACTGAGATCCAGGAGACTCATGTTCTAATCCCATTTCTTCCATTAGCTTGCTGTGTAGACTTGGACAAGAATGTAGGGCTTTAAGTAGCACAGAGTAAGAATCACTCATAAACAAACACAGCCAAAAAAGAAATGAAAGAAGTTTTGCCAATTTCAAATTACATATCTGTCTTCTAAATTTCAAGATGAATTTTTTCTTTAATAAGCAGAACAATGTTCTTCCATGTTAGAAGCAGACCATTTTACTGTAGTTCTTTTTTTAAACAAAGAGAAAGAGAAATCAAATACAAATATAGATATTCCAAAAAGTTTTATAAATCTGTAACTATATTCAGTATTTTATACTACAGATGTTGGAATATCATAGAAATTTTAAATCAGAAAAATTTCATATAAAGTGAAGAGTTTTCCCTTCATTTTGACAATATCCCATTTCTTATTTCAAAATAAGGTTATTTTAAGTATCTGTCTTTCTTTCTTATTCTTACATTCACTGCTTTAGATTGGCCTACAAGATTAATCATTAATCCCTTAAATGATTTCCAAGTTTCTGGCTTGTCTCCACTTTCAATCTGTCCTTTCAATTTAATCTTCTTAAAATTTAAACCACCTCTGCCTATTGGATTAAATTCAAACTATCTGTCTTGATATTTCTAATCTCAGTTTATCTCATCTAGTTAACATTCATCTTCTTCTTTACCAAAAGAGAAATCTTATCCCAGTCAGATCAATACATTTATATGTATCTAGAATACCTCCTTTTCATGTTAACTTCCTGACTTTTTCTCCCATCATGTCCACTTATCTGATTTCAACCTTTCCCTTAAGGCTCGGTTCTATATCTGCTTCCTCTCTGAAGCATTCCTTGATTTTTCTCAGGTCTTAGCAAAGCTTTTAGACATTTTATAAATGCTTGTAGGACTAGAACTCTAATTTGGACCACACACATTTTTGAATTTTGTCTTGCTATTTTTCCTTAGGTTGGGTGTGTTTTTTTGAGAGCAGAAAATTAACTTTTTTTTTTTTTTTTTTAATCACTCCTCAAAACCTTTGACTTTCCAATTTTTCTTCATTTGATTGGTTGGATTGTGACTTGGTATGATTGCTTGCCATGATTTAGTCTAAGCAAGTTGGAATATTCCTTTGTTCTTTTGCATCATGGACATGATACAGAGTGATTTGGTTTTAGTGGGCTGAACCAGAAGCTGTATCTTAAGTTTACACTGATGTTTTTCACTTATAGTACCAATAAGCTAGATGAGTGGAGGGGTTTTGATTCCGTGATTCAAAAGTTTTTGATTGGGACTTTCTTGGTGGGACAGTGGTTAAGACTTCGTCTTCCAATGCATGGGGCTGCAGGTTCCATCTCTGGCCAGGGAGCTAAGAACCTCTATGTTTGGCAGCCAATAAATAAATAAAACAGAAACAATGTTGTAAAAATTAAATAAAGACTTTAAAAATGGTCCAAATAAAGACTTTAAAAAGATCTTTCTTAAAAAGAATGAATTATTAATTGATTTTAAAATTATAATTTTAATAAGGTGGGAGGGAATAAATCCATATTAAAGTAAGCTAGTGTACCTAGTGATGGAGTACTGATGGAGTACTAATTTATATACAGTCATTCCATTCAAATACTCAGTATTCAATTGGACTATTATTGTGGTCATTAATTTATTGCCAGGATATTTGTATATTACTTTATCCTTAAGTTTCTCCTATGACTCTTCACCAGCTATTCTTTTCTCTGAGACTCTTAGGCCATGTCGAGTCTTATTGCCTTACCAACAATGAATTAATATCCTACTATGTATTATGGGTTAAATTGTATTCCCTTCTGTATGTATATGTTGAACTCCTAGCTCCCATTATCTCAGTTGTCGCTATTGTTTTTGGTCGGTTGTGCAGTCATGTCTGACTCTCTGCGACCCCATGGACGGCAGGCATGCCAGGCTTTCCTGTCCTTCACTATCTCTTGGAGCTTGCTCAAACTCATGTCCAATGAGTTGGTGATGTCATCCAACCATCTCATCCTCTGTTGTCCCATTCCCCTACCTGCCTTCAATTTTTCCCAGCATCAGGGTCTTTTCCAATGAGTCAGTTCTTCGTATCAGGTGGCCAAAGTATTTGAGTTTCAGCTTCAGCATCAGTCCTTTCACTGTATATTCAGGACTGATTTCCTTTAGGATGGACTGGTTGAATCTCCTTGCAGTCCAAGGGATTCTCAAGAGTCTTCTCCAACAACACAGTTCAAAAGCATCAATTCTCGGCACTCAGCTTTCTTTATAGTCCAACTCTCATATTCATACATGACTACTGGAAAAACCATAGCTTTGACTAGACAGACGTCAGGAACATCAGTAGAGTAACATCAGTGGAGATCTGGTAACTAATGATTTGTGGAGTTCCCTCTGGGAAAAGCCATTCTATCTATTATCTGTCCAGTTCAGTTCAGTCACTCAGTCGTGTCTGACTCTTTGAGATCCCATGAACTGCACAGCACACCAGGCCTCCCTGTCCATCACCAACTCCTGGAGTCTACCCAAACCCATGTACATTGAGTCGGTAATGCCATTCAACCTTCTCATCCTCTGTCGTCCCCTTCTCCTGCCCTCAATCTCTTCTAGCATTAGGGTCTTTTCAAAGAGTCTATCTATTATGCTGCTGTCGTAATGGCCATCAACTACTGGGTTGGTCAAAAAGTTCATTTAGGATCTTACAGAAAACCGGAATGTACTTTCTGGCCAAGTCAATAGTTCTGCTGAGGGCTCAGATGACCTCTGTTATTGTTGTTCAGTTGCCAAGTCATGTCTGACTGTTTGCAGTCCCACGGACTGCAGCACTCCAGGCTTCCCATGCATACCACGATCTCTAGAACTTGTTCTTTTTCCCAATTTAAGAAAGTGCTTTCTTCATTTTTTTGTGGGAGTGGGTGGTGATCTTTCTTTCTTTCGAAGTATGAAAAGAAGTACATTTTAGATTTCAAAATAGTCCTGTTCTTCACATCACGTGGCCAAAGTAATGAAGTTTTAGCTACAGCATCAGTCCTTTCAGTGAATATTCAGGACTGGTTTCCTTTAGTATTGACTGTTTTTATCTTCTAACTGTCCAAGGGACTCTCAAGTCTTCTCCAGCACCACAGTGCAGAAGCACCAATCCTTAGGTGCTCAGCTTTCTTTATAATCCAACTCTCACATCCATACATGACTACTGGAAAAAAAATCATAGCATTACCTCAGATAGTGACCTAATTTGGAAACAGGGTTGCTGGAGATGTGATTAGTTAAGTGCACACTGGAATATTGTGGGCCCCTTGTCCAATACAACTTTTTTTAATAAAAAAGGAGAAACTTGGACATAGAGACATGTTCACAGACAGAATGGTATATGAAGATTGGAATTATGCTGCCATAAGCCAAGCAACTACCTCAAGTGAGGACAGAGGCCTGGAGGAGATCCTTCCTAGCACCTTCAGAGGAAAAATGGTCCTGTTGACATTTTGCTCTCAGAACTGTGAAATAATAAAATCTATTGTTTAAGCCACTCAGGATCTGACACTTTGTTGTGGCAACATTAGCAAACTTGTACATTGCCCTCACAGTTCCTGGATGGAATTTTTCCTTGCATTATTATGCACTTCTACCTCTTTCTAGAACAGTGCTGTGTAAAGAATTTTTGTCTGTGATGCAAATGTTCTATGTCTTCTGTCCAAATGTTTTCCATTAGCTAAAGGTGACTATTAAGCACTCGAAATGTAGCCTCTGCACCTGAAGAACTAAATTTTTATTTTACTTAATTTCAATTAATTTACACTTACATTAAATAACTGCTTTTGGCTAGCAATTACCATATAGAAAACTGCAGCTCTAGAACTTGTTATAGTGCAGTAAGAGTGTTTACCTCAGAGTCCTGGTCTTATCCAGTTTGCTTTTTTTAGAAATTTTTTGATGTGAACCATTTTTAAAGTGTTTGTTGAATTTGTTACAACATTGCTTCTATTTCATCTTTTGGTTTTTTGGGGCCTGAGGCATGTGGGATCTTGGTTCTCTGACCAGGAATTGAACCCTCACCCCCTGCATTGGAAGGTGAAGTCTTAACCACTGGACCACCAGAAAAGTACCCATCCAGTCCGAATTTGACTTTCTGTGACCCATAATATCATAGGATAGAATAAAGCATGAATCCCAAAATTTGCCACAAAGTTTGTCTGCTGAATTTTGTTTTTAAGCCTCCTCTCATTAGATGGAGTTCAACCAGATTGAAAAGAATGATCGAGAAGAAAGATGCTAGATTCTAGTTCATTTGCTAGTCACTTTGATTTTGTTGAGCCTGCTATCAAATGTTCCCATTGTGTTAGTGGATTTTAATATGAATCATGACTATGAATTAAGCACTAGGTAGTAATTCCTGATTAATTTCAGCTAAGTCATTTGACCAGCCACTGAGGTTGCTTACTAGCTTAAGTGACCCTGGTTAACACTGAATTGGTGCCCAGAAAATACAAGGTTATAACTCATATTTCCAATTGTGTATGACTTTCATGACTCAATCAAACCACAGAAAGATATATTTCCTTAATATTTTTATTTTTGTGTTTTTTTTTGGCACTAGGAAAGTTAGTTGCTCTTGTTTTCTTATTGCTTCTTTATTTGGATTAAAGCTTTTCTGCTAGAGTATCTTATCTTTTTGGTTTTTGATTCTTAGTTTCTATCATGGAAAATGAATCTTGATATTTCATAGATACATTTCTTTTTTTTGGGCCTTATTAGCAACCAAGACTTGGGCCTCAGAAAAGGGATCAAACATCTTTTTGGATGGCCTAGATTGACTCCTCATAAACTCTGGATTCTTCTCCATCTTCCAATTCTATCCTCAATGATAAAGGTAAAAAATTTAGTCTCAAAATTCTAGAATACTAGATTAAGGAACATCCCTCAAAACCTAGGAAAGGTCAATTTAAGACAAGCTAAAGACATTGGATCAGCTAATTTTACATAAACACTATCAGGAAATAGAGATTTATAGGAATTACTTTGAAAACTCAGTAAGGCACTAAGTGACCCTATGTAGTATCTACCTAAATAGCTCTAGGTATACAACTATAAGGAATAAAGGTAAAAGAAAGAAACTATAATGAACAGTTCTGGAACAGATGTTATGTGCCAGTCACCTTGCAAATTACTTTCATATATAAGGTCTATTTTAGTATGGGCAAGTATATAAAAATTTTATTATGCTACTTACTTTACTGGTGAGGAAATTGAAGATCAAAGGTTAAATGACTACTCTGAGATCTACAGCAAGCATCTCCTAAATGATGAAGGAAACAGAAGATTTGGAAAGATCCAGAACAGAATAGAGATCGGATGAACTGTGTGAAGAGAAAGCCAACAAAGTAAATATGATGTCAACAACAAATTGGCACTTACCAAGAGCATTGACAACCACAGAACATCAAAGGCATTTGCCGTCTGCCTCTATGGAGACTGAACCCCATGCTGCTATAGCTGTTGACCTTCAACAACCCCTGAGGGAGTTCAGGGTGGAGTGAGGCACTCTGTGCTCCAGGGAATTTAGTGGGATAGGTCTTTCAGTTCAGTTCAGTCGCTCAGTCATGTTGGACTCTTTGTGACCCCATGAATTGCAGCACGCCAGTCCTCCCTGTCCATCACCAACTCCCACTCAAACTCATGTCCATCGAGGCAGTGATGCCATCCAGCCATCTCATCCTCTGTCGCCCCCTTCTCCTCCTGCCCCCAATCTCTCCCAGCATCAGGGTCTTTTCCAATGAGTCAACTCTTCCCATGAGGTGGCCAAATTTTGGAGTTTCAGCATCAGCATCAGTCCTTCCAATGAACACCCAGGACTGATCTCCTTTAGGATGGACTGGTTGGATCTCCTTGCAGTCCAAGGGACTCTCAAGAGTCTTCTCCAACACCACAGTTCAAAAGCATCAATTCTTTGGCACTCAGCTTTCTTCACAGTCCAACTCTCACATCCATACATGACCACAGGAAAAACCATAGCCTTGACTAGACGGAACTTTGTTGGCAAAGTAATATCTCTGCTTTTGAATATGCTAAGTTGGTCATAACTTTCCTTCCAAGGAGTAAGCATCTTTTAATTTCATGGCTGCAGTCACCATCTGCAATGATTTTGGAGCCCCAAAAAATAAAGTCTGACACTGTTTCCACTGTTTCCCCATTTATTTCCCATGAAGTGATGGGACCGGATGCCATGATCTTAGTTTTCTGAATGTTGAGCTTTAAGCCCACTTTTTCACTCTCCTCTTTCACTTTCATCAAGAGGCTTTTTAGTTCCTCTTCACTTTCTGCCATAAGGGTCGTGTCACCTGCATATCTGAGGTTATTGATATTTCTCCTGGCAATCTTGATTACAGCTTGTGCTTCTTCCAGATCAGCGTTTCTCATGATGTACTCTTCATATAAGTTAAATAGGCAGAGTGACAATATACAGCCTTGATGTACTCCTTTTTCTATTTGGAACCAGTCTGTTGTTCCATGTCCAGTTCTAACTGTTGCTTCCTGACCTGCATATAGGTTTCTCAAGAAGCATGATCAACCTAGACAGCATATTAAAATTCAGAGACATTACTTTGCCAACAAAGGTTTGTTTAGTCAAAGCTACTTTTTTTTCCAGTAGTCATGTATGGATGTGAGAATATAAAGAAAGCTGAGTGCCAAAGAATTGATGCTTTTGTACGTGGTGTTGGAGAAGACTCTTGAGAGTCCCTTGGAATGCAAGGAGATCCAATCAGTCCATCCTAAATAAAATTACTCATGAATATTCATTGGAAGGACTGATGCTGAAGCTGAAACTCCAATCCTTTGGCCACTTGATGTGAAGAACTGACTCACTGGAAAAGCTCCTAATGATGGGAAAGATTGAAGACAGGAGGAGAAGGGGACGCCAGAGGATGAGATGGTTGAATGGTATCACTGACTCAATGGACATGAGTATGAGTAAGCTCTGGGAGTTGGTGATAGACAGGGAAGCCTGGCATGCTGCAGCCCACAGGGTCGCAAAGAGTTAGACACAACTGAGTGACTGAACCGAACTGAACTATATTTCCAAGGCACACCGTGGAACTGATATAAAGCTTAGGGGTGAGTGATGAGCAAGAAATCAGAGAGAAATGGGCCTAAACTCGGATGTGCTGGGTACAAGGCCGGACTGTGCCAGATATGACTTGAGGATCTTAGAAGAAAATCCAAAACTCAACAGCCAAGAACAGAAACATGAAGCTGAACATAAATGGAATGCTATTTCCTGGCAACAAAGAAGAAAAAATTTTCAGCTAAGAAGAAAATGTCTTCCTTCAGGTTGTTTTCAAACTTTATTGACATCCTAGTTACTTGGGCTTGTTAAAACACAGGTTCCTGGGCCCCACCTCTAGAGTTGCCTTTTCCAAAGGTTTAGATCAAGATCTGAGAATTAGCATTTGTACAAGTTCCCAGATGATGCTAATGCTTCTAGTTTAGGTTATCACACTTAGAGAGAATCTCTGTTTTAGAATATGTAATTTACTACCTAATTTTCAAGCTGTTGTTCTAAACTATTTTTTCAGTTCTCTTGATTCTTCCTTTCAGATAACCTCAACTACCATCAGAAAATGCTGCAATATGAACATACAAACAAGCAGATTTTCAACCATCTTAATATGACAGCCTCTATTCCAAGTTCCTAGGCTGAGAGCTTTCATCTGGTCATTTTTAAATTAAATGAAGAAATGGGCCAGGTCATCAGAAGCTCCAAAGGATTCAAAACCACTAAGTATAAGCGTTTATTCTTCTTAAGGGCTAGGAAACCATTTATGATTATTTTCTTGAAAATTTAAATGGCAACATAATGAGCAATATTCCAATGGGAATTTTATCTCTTCTTGGTCTTCTATTTTTGTCATCTGACAATTCCCACTTCCACAAAATGAGAATTCACAAGCTTGTTTTTTCACTAAATTACTTCTTTGCATAGCTGTTTTCTTTCATCCTATGAGTGACTTCCAAAAAGAGTCACTTTTCAGATTATATCATCAAAAACTCCTGGCATAAAAAATTAAAGCACTAAGCATAAATGGGCTTCTCTCATAGCTCAGTTTGTAAAGAATCTGCATGCAATGCAGGAGACCTAGGTTTGATCCCTGGCTCGGAAAGATCCTCTGGAGAAGGAAATGGCAACCCACTCCAGTATTCTTGCCTGGAGAAACCCATGGAGAGAGGAGCATGGCAGGTTACAGCCCATGGGCTCACAAAGAACCACACACAACTTAGAGACTAAACCACCAAACATAAATAGCCAATTGCTAATTCTCTGTTTGAAACATCTATATGCTTAGTATCAGTGAAATTTATGTTTGTACAACATCATCTTAGGATGACATCAATTAACAGCAAAGAATGGGTTTGAATCACATTATCTTCGTCTCTGCTTCTCCTGGGAACTACAAGTTGATCTGCATCCCCCTAAAATTTGGCAGATATGACCAGTGGCTACAGGTCAGTGAGAGGACAGGTGGGAGATATAGAAGTGGCTTCACACATACTGTGCAGAAGAAGAAAACCATCTATACTGTACCCCAAAGGCCTTGAAGTATTTTTACAGCTAATTTGGAGTCCACTCCCATCTCTGGGTTCCAGGCTCCTAATCATGCTGCCTTCTGAGTTTCCTGGATGTTTGGTTACTTCTCTCACTGTGTCACACCCTGCTTCACACCATATTGCATGGTTCCACTTATTTTCCTGTCTTACTCTGCCCAATAACGTGATTACCTTTAATAGTGACTTCAAAGCTCCAAGAGTTTCAAGCCCTTTTTATAGGGACCTCACAAAATTTAACAGTTTTCAAGACCTAATAAAATTAATCTTTATTGGTCTATAAGCCTAAAGTGGATCTCCCTGAATAGAGATTTCCCAAACTGTGCCTGACACTGAATCAGCCTCTTCCAATCAAATCTGATCTGGAATCTGTAGCTATATACCTTCCCATCCTTCCACCCTAGATCTCAACAACCACCTGGATTCTGGACTTCTATTATAATAAATGGTGCATGTCTTCTCTTGCCCCCCACCAGGAGGTAAGACTGCATATTGGTCCAGTGAATTTTAACTGATGTTCAAAGTGACTATAGTCCTGAGAAATTCTCCATCATGGATAAAGGGGAGGATGAAGAAAACAGCCCAAGGACTAAAGAAGATTTTAGTCTTGAGTAGGAGGACCAGCTAATGTCATTGCAGAGTAGACTGTTTTCAATGTCCACGGAAGAGAGCAACACGTGTGGAGAGGAGCATGTCAATTCATTGTATTTCATTTAATTTGAAGCCTCTAACAAGTGCTCATGGTCATGGTGGATCAGTTATCCATTTAAAAGAAATTTTTTTCACTTATCCAGCCTCTTCTCTGTTTTCATAGTGGAGTACCCAACATGGAGATATTCCTCTGATGGAATACTATATTTAATGGCCACTTAATTCCTCCATATGCACTCACATGAAGTAGTAATGTAATAAATAAATCCTGGTGATGTAATTTATACTCACATGATTAGATATCTTAGTAACATTAGGTATCTTAATAATAACTAGATTCAGTAGAAATCAGTAGCAAATCAGTAACAAATAAAAACTTCTGGCCTTATTTTTGCCAAAATCTTACATATATAAAATGATTAATAGTTTACAAAGTGTGTCTTGCATGGGTTATCTCAACTAATGTCCATCATGGTCTAAGGTGGGAGAAGAGATTATTACTCCTATTTATGTTGAAGAAAGTTTTAATGATTTCCCAAAGTCAAACATTTGGTTCATTATGAATAAAGGTCTCAAAAACATGAATTTCTGTGCTTTCAATATGTACAAAAATATTGGAAACAGAAAGCTAAAATGGTTGTATTCTCCTGATTTCCTTAATGATATAATATATATATATATATTTTTTTTTTTTTTTTCCTTTCTAATCTGATATTGTCTCTTCTGTATCTTTGCCAGTTCATCATTCCATGCCTGGCTACTAACTGCTGGAATTTCTCAGAGTTCAGTTATGACCTGTCTTCTCTCATCACCTCACACTCTGCTTAAATGACTTCATCCATTCACATGAAATTAAAACTCTACCTATCTGCCAACAATTCATAAATATTTTAATTCAACAACATTCTTCTGAATTCAGATACAACTTGCATTCTTATATTGCACGCGCCAGGGCAAGTTTAATGGGCCACACATTGATTTCTGAACTTTTGTTGTTGTTCAGATGCTAAGTCATGTCCAACTCTTTTTGATCCCATGGACCACAGCACGCCCGGCTTCCCTGTTTTTCAAACTCCTGTCCATTGAGTTGGCGATATTTTCTATCTGTCTTCCACCTCTTCACAGACACTTGTTTCTATCCAGTCTCCCCTAGATCAACACTGACACCATCATGACCCTCACCTCCTTCATTTTCTTTATCCAATCAGTAAGCAAGTCCTCTTGATTATATATCAACCAAACAGATCTCAACTCTGCTGACTGCACATCTTTCTTACCTTTCTACATCCGTGATGTCAGTTCTTTCCACTTGTTCCCTTGTGTCAACAATGTAAGATAATGATTTTATAAAAATGGAAATGAGGCCATGTCACCATTCTCTGCTTACAAACCTTCAGTGGTTTCCTTTCGGTTTTTGGAAGACAAATTACTGGCATAATTTATAGAGACCTTCTCTTACCAGCCCTCATCTCAACCTTATCTCTCCTCTTTTCCTTTCCTCCTTCTCTGCCATCCTACACTGGTCTCTCTCAGTTACTGTAGGATGTAAACCTCAGAGCCTTTCTACATGCTGGTTCCTCTTCCTATGGTGTTAACGTGACTCACATCTTCTCATTCATTAAATTGCCATTTAAATTCATTTACTCAGATCTTTCTGGGTTATATTCTCTTAATCTATGTTAAGTCCTTCTGTAAAATTTCAAGCATTATATTCTTTTATTTTATAGCACTTATCACAGTTTTAATTTACTTCTTTGCATGATTATCTTTTTTGCTGAAATTCTCAGTATATTATAAAATTAGTGAGAATAGGATTCAAATCTTTGCTCTTCTTTGAACTGTAATTTAACATAGTTTCTGGTGGTAAGGCTTCCCTGGTGGCTCAGCAGTAAAGAATCTGCCTGCTAATGCAGGAGATGCAAGTTCAGTCCCTGGGTTGAGAAGATACCTTGGAGAAGAAAGTGACAGCCCACTCCTGCATTCTTGCCTGGGAATCCTATGGACAGAGGAGCCTGGGGGGGCTATGGTCCCTGGAGTGGCAAAGAATTAGACTTAGGGACTAAATAACAACAACAACTTGTGATATACATATTGATATTATTTAATGTTTGAATTAATAAATATACATGTTTGTAAGGGTTATTGCATATTAATCTGGAAGTCAAAACTCCTGGTATCAAGTCCATATTCTGAAACCAACACACCATATAACCTAGATCATGTCTTCCCCTTTGGGTGTTGTGGTTTTCTCCTTTGCTGAAAGAAGATAAAAGTGTCTGTATTCTAATTTTCCTTTTATGTCCAAAATGCCCTTAATCTATTACACTAGTAAAAAAAAACATATCCAGTAACTATAACTGGAGCCTTAGAATGCATTAAACAGGTCTCCAGGTGAAGAAGAAATGTGTTTATGTGTACCATCTTGACATTTAGACAAATTTTGCTGCTATTTTTACATGGCTAAAAACAAATGTAAGGTTTTGTCTCCTGACTATTTCTCCTTTCTGCAAGAAGCTTTAAGTTAAAGTTCATACTCATTCATCCTAAACTCCATTATGTGTATGTGTGTGTCTGTTTTCATTTAGGTTTCCATCTTAAAGGGCATCTTAGCCCAATAGGATAAGTTTTATCCTGAGATACAAGGACATCATCTCTGTGTTCTCCATTCTTCGTATATAAAGAAAGAGGCTATTGAGTTAACTGGGATCATAGAAATTATAAAATAATCCAAATACTTATTTTATAGTCCATTAGTGGTCCCAGCAAGGAGGAATCTGTCATGCTGATTTTTTTATTAGAGTCTGTCTGAAACACAATATAAGAAAACAGACACCATAGTCTTTATAAATAAATACTCAAACAAGTCAACACCACTCAGAAGACAAAACACTCTTTCCAAATTACCATTGTTTATCTTCCACTGTGTTTCCATTCCTAAATATGCTATCTTCTGCCTTACCCACGTCTCACTCTCCTATTATAGATCACAAATGTTGGGTTAACAGTTTTGTAAACTAGTCCTATTTCTTGCTTTGAAATTGATTCCACATTTATAGGACATTTTTGGAAACTTGTACCAACTCAAATATTTATGATTTTTGCTAACCTCAGAATTAAATATGGCCTTCCCCTTAAAGCATGAGGAGGCATTTTTTTTTTCAGTGTATTCTGGAAATTTACTGGCTGTACTCCCTAAGAAGCTTGGATAATTTGTCCCAAAATTATCTGGTAGTTGAGAAAACTAAAGTAGATCTTGGAGAAGCCAACCCTCCCACAGAAAGAAAGGGACATGAGCAATGAATGGCATGTCTCTGATTCTGCAACTGAAACTCTTAGTCTTCTGTCCATGAGTTCAAGTTCAGTACACAATATTTTTCCTCTCTTGTGCCTAGGACTTGGGTAGGGGAGTAGATATGTGTTTGCTTATGTTAGAGTTTCCCAGAATATGATATTCATTTTGAGTTTTTATGGAAGTATTGAGGAGAGTGGGCTTCCCTGGTGGCTCAGACAGTAAAGAATCCACCTGCAATGTGGAAAACCTGGGTTTGATCCCTGGGTTGGGAAGATCCCCTGGAGGAGGGTATGGCAACCCGCTCGAGTATTCTTGCCTGGAGAATCCCCATGGCCAGAGAAGCCTGGCAGGCTGCAGTCCATGGGGTCAAAATGAGACAGACACAGTTGAGCTACCTTCACTTTTCCACTTTCATTGAGGAAACTGCTAAACAACTCACCACAATGTTATAAGATTTAAAATAAAAGGTATTCTGAATGTAGTGCCTTGGGATATAATAAAGTTTTTTGGGGGTGTTGTTAACATTATACTCATTATTTTATATGATCTCTAACTTTCTATAGAAAATCATGGTGTAATAATGTGCTTGTAGAGTGAGCAGAAATGGAGGGGGGTGTGTTTTACCAACCATTGGGTCATTGTCTCTCCATTCTTTGGTGATAATAACATAGTACTTTCATAACTGCTATGCCATTATTTCTTTCAACTCCTTATGGAATATAGTTAAAATAAACAATATGTTTGCAGTTACACAGTAAGTAAAATAATAGAGGAAGGAATGCACCGAGACTTCTTGAGTTATGGTTTTATGCCTCCTCCACTGTCACAATAGCTTTTTATCCTGCTAATTTAAGGGAACGATGACAGCTTCTAAATCAATGCTTCACAGCATGAACTGAACAAATATGTGTTGGATGAATTAATGAGATTTTTGTACCATAACTTCCATGGGCTTGGAGTTTAGTTCAAGTACTGAAAAGTGTCTCTTCCAACCATATCTGGCAGGAGGACAAAAGAAAAGGGTTGTTGTGGAGTATCTCCCTCTCATTGAAGAGACAATTAAGGCCAGCGCATCTACTCCACAGCCACGGAGATTCCAAGCTCCATACACAGTAAAGTAACATGGTAAACTTTTTCCTGGGTAGGCTGAGGCATTAGCTACAGGCAATGGATAGGGAATATGAGAAACAGAGATAAGTCTAGAGTGACAACAGATTTCTAGTTTATTCAGACCCAGAGGACAATTAATTTTAATTCTTAAACTTGCTCCTCAACAAGGAGCAAGTTTAAGAAGGCTGATAACAAATTTCATGTTGGAAATCAATATGAAGTTCTCTGAACCATATGCATGGAGATGTCTATGGTTTGCAATATGAAATCCAAAGTCAGCTCAGAGAACAGGGCTTTAGATCCAAATTTGGCAGTTGTTGAGGCCACACTGACCACTGAAACAAAAATAAAGGTAACTGTACTATTTAGATTCTAAGTGCACATGCAAACACAAATGTATTCATTAATTAAGCAATAAGAGAAAAACACTTGATTTACTATCTTTTAAAACATTGAAAGTCATCTTTTTCAAATATCAAGTGCTTTATATTTTAATATATGTTTTGCTTTCTAAAATTATTTTCTTGTACAAATTTAGTGATGCTTGTCTATAGTTGTCTATATATTTGTTTTGTTATTTGTCTATATATTTGTTTTGTTGTTTAGTTGCTAAGTCATGTCTGACTCTTTTGTGACCCCATGGACTACATCCCACCAGGCTCCTCTGTCCATTGCATTTCCCAGGTAAGAATACTGGAGTGGATTGCCATTTCCTTCTCCAGGGGATCTTTCTGACTTAGGGACTGAACTCCCACCTCCTGCATCACAGATAAATTCTTTACCACTGAGCCACTAAGGAAGCCCCCTATATATTTAGACCATCACAGTAGATCTTTCTTGTGTACCTTTTTTAATGCTTAGCTATTAAATTATTCAGGCCAAATTTGGATGAAACCAATATTAATTTTTTTTGTTTTGTTTACCTAGAAGTTGCATTGAATTTTCACTTTGTATTAATAGTAAGACATCACTGCAGTCATTACAATTATGAATATTGTTATGAGACAAATTGGTTTGGAACTGCAACTCTGTAGCTAGTTATTTATACTACTTGGGAATTTACATAATCTTTTCATGCTTCAACCACTCACTGATAAACTACACACAACAATCTTGCTTACATCATATGGTTATAAAGGGTACTAAATAAATTAGTAAATAAGTAAAATTTCCTTTAAAAAGCCCTAGTATGTAGTAAGTTTTGTACATTGCTAGCTATTATTTTCTAATTATTTATATATATAAATTTATATTTATAAACATTAAAAACATTAAAAAATAGAAATATAATTTCTATTCATTTTCAGAATTTATATATAAAATATATTTGTGAAGACTATAGCTAAAATTATTGGAATAGTTTCATGCAAAGAGTATTATTCTTCCAAATTTAGATTGATTGCTACAGAAATTATAAAAGGAAATTGCTTTGATCAGTCTCTTAATGAAATTGTATTATGCAAAACATCCAATCCAATCACATTTAGGTGGCAATACTGACTTTTCAGTGACCATGAACTCAACTTCTCTGTAGTTGCTTTAAAAGTTGGCCTTTAAAAATACATGTTCAAATGTTCAAATGGTCTCTGAGGGAGTTGGGCTCTTGTACTTATCAGAATAAGTAAAGGTTTATTCTAGGGGCTGTGGTAGGGGGTTTACGGAGTTCTTTGTCCTACCTGAGAGGCAAAATTTCTTAGGTGCAGGGACTGAATGTGATTAATAAACACTCAATGCACTACGGCATGGTTGCATTGCGAGCCACAGGGCTCAGCAGCAGCCAAGAGTTGTATGACTGCTAAGGTTTGCACAGACAATAAATACTGGACATAAAGCTACTTATAATTTTTGTGGAAAAATATATTACTCTACTTTTCAGTGTAGAATTTGAAGCCAAACAGCTAAGTGAACATGCTGTTGTTCACATACCAGCTTTACTCATCTATATAGTAATAGTACCTATCTGATGGGTGGTTGGAAGAATTAAACTACTGTATCTTTATAAATTATTTAAGAAACTTCTGACATATCATAACAATCTTGATAAATGTTAACTGTAGCTAGTTATTTGTACTACTTGGGAATTTACATAATCTTTTCATGCTTCAACCACTCACTGATAAACTACACACAACAATCTTGGTTACATCATATGGTTATAAAGAGTATTAAATAAATTAGTAAATAAGTAAAATTGCCTTTAAAAAGCCCTAGTATGTAGTAAGTTTTGTACATTGCTAGCTATTATTATTTTCTAATTATTTATATATATAAATTTATATTTAGAAACATTAAAAACATTAAAAAATAGAAATATAATTTCTAAATGTGATTGTAATGGAGATATGAGCAGAATGCCTGGGATGCAGAAGACTGGTTGTATTTTTTTCTTCCTAGGAAGGTCAAGAAAGGCTTTCCTCTTCCTGAAAATTTTCTCTGCCTCCCCACTCCAATTTGCCCCTCGAAGTTTGCTCAGATGTGTTCCTTTGCTGTGGAGACCTCTGGTCTCCCTGCACCTTTTTTTTTTTTTTTAAATCAGAATGAATCACTCTCCTCTTTACACTACTTCTAGACTCTGTGTTTTACCACCATCTGTTGAATTATTCTTGTTTTACCTTTCATTCTCAACTTTGATGAATGTTGGTGAATTTACTTTGCATTGAATATTGAAGATTATCCCTTGAATATATTAGGAACCCTTGTACATACTAGGAATATATAATATAATAAATATAAAGAAATAATATAACAGAAAAAGTAGGAAAAAATTACCTGGTGACTTGCTCTACCAATTAATAAAATGTATTTTACTGCAAACAATTAAACCAGAATGATACCAAAATAAATATATAGGTCAAAAAAAGAAGATAAAATATCTAAAGAAAGAAAGGATTTTTTTTTTTTTCAATAAATGGATTCAGACAACTGGATAAAGACTTTGGAAAAAAATACTGGACAAGGATTACACAACACATCTTAAAGTAAAATAAATCTCAGATGAATTCAAGATTGTAATGTTATTATTAAAAAAAATATATGTAAATTCATTATTTTTAGGGTTTTGAAACAAATTTTTCTCAGTTTATAATAAAGGCAGAAACTATAATTGATAAAATAAAGCATACTTTTAAGATGGCATAAATACAGTAAGCAAAGATAAAAACCACATTAAGGTTTTATATACAAAGTTTGAAAAATATATGCAGAAAATATAACAAACAGAAGATTAACAACTTTGACTTCCAAGAAACTCTTTAAAATAAATAAGAAAAAGACAAACTCAAACAAAATCAACAAATGACATAACCAGACAGTTCTCAAAAGAAGAAATATTATTCACTAATATTTAAGTTAAAGATATCTAACTTAAATATTATTATCTTAAACTTAACTTAAATATTAATATCTTGGTTAAAGATATTTAACCAAGCAAGTAATCAAAATATCAAATTAACCCATACTGAGATATAAATTTAAAGCTATCAGATTGAGTATCTTGTTTGTTTGTTTGTTTTGGGTAAAATCTATTGTCGGAGTGGATATGGCCAAATAGATATTACATAAATTATAAACAGACTTGTAAATTGATATACCTTTCTGGAGAGTAATTTGACAAAAATTTACAAAAATGGCCATTCACCTTGTGGTATCAACTCTACTTCTTGAACTTTAGACTAATGAAATTATCAGATTTGTGTGAAAATATAAATGTAAAAAGACTACAGCTTAGCAGCCTTTATCTATAATGCTGCTATTCATAAGCAATTTTAGAATAAATTCTCATGTACCCGTGTATTGGTGAGTTATCAGCCATGTAACTCTTTAAGTTCTGTATTTATTGACATTAAGATGAATACAATGCATTGTCAAGTGTAAGAGCTGTTTTAAAATGATCACATTTATTATGATCTCATATTAGTAAGAAATGTACGTACACACTGGGGAGAAGTAGGGAGTTCAGATAAAGTATGAAAATGTACATAAAAATTGTGCCTCGAGCAGTATTTAGGTACCTATTACATTCTTCTCTTTATATGCTCATAAGCCCATGTTGTCTTACAGTAAATTCATAGTGTATTTTATCTATAATGGGACCATGTTATTGTTATGAAAAAGAAAGATATTGCCCAATAACCAAATGGATTTTAAAAAAATGCACTTCTGTAGTTTCCAATGACACTAGCTAAATACTTGGAAATGGTCATCTTAAAGGCCTCCCCCTGTGTAATTAGAAACACAGCTGTTGAAACTTGAACAGAAATAATTCTAGACTCCGGATTATGCTTTCCTATTTTTCCTTCTCTTCTTAATTTTCCAGAGTCTAAGAAAACAAAGCACCATGAATTATTAGTCCATGGAAAAATTACCAGGGGGAAAAAGACTGTTTTTAAAACCTTCATTTTTTTAAATAAATAATTTACTTCATTCTAGACCTAAACGTTCAAAACACCCATGATTTACAGTTCAGAATGCCAGATCTATTTCCCAGGGAATGCCAGATACATTTTCCAGATGCGTTGTTTATGAGACTAGATTATTTATCACAGGTGTCAGGGGTTTGTGTTTTTGTTTTTTTTTTTCCTCTTTCAAATTCTCTAATTAGCCTTAGAGGAAAGAGGAAACCTGCTTAATTCATTTTCAGAACAGGATACAGAGGTCCCTTCCACAGCTCAGTCACAAAACAGATGTGTTAGAAGCTGATGAAAGTTGACATGTAGCATTAACATAGATCATTTGGGGTAGATTTTGTGGGGGTGGCTTTCCTAACCTCTCTCTCTCTCTCTCTCTCTCTCTATATATATATATATATATATATACACACTAAGTTAAGTATGAAATAGCATTCTAGAAATAACATGAGTTTTATTTTTTATTTTGTAATTCGTGTACAGTGTGAACACCCAGTAAATAAATAATGACCGTGATCTAGCTGATATTGAGAGAACACCCTCACATTTAAAAAATATATAAAATATTAACTTCACTTTATGTATTTCCATCATGTCTCAGCTCTATTTCTTTGTTGAAAGATAACTTTCTGTGCCTACTAGAAAATTTCCTTTGGCTAATGTGGTTGAATTTGCTACTGCTGCTAATAATAATGACAGCAATCACTACAATAAATGTAGGCTTATTTACTAAATACTAAGCCCTAAGAAACACAGCTATTCTATTATGACTATTTCCATTTTACAGATGAGGAGACTTACCAATGGGAAATATCTGGAAAATAACTGATAAAGATGGAAATCAAGGCCCAGTTTGTCTGATTCTGACTTAACTGTGGCTTGATGTTGTTGTCTTTGCCAATGTATTCCAGAATGGTGAAGATATATTTCTTTTAAGCAAAAATAGAATTTAAATGTAAAATGCCTTTTTGTACTACCCAATGTATTCTTGCTTCTACAGTCCCACTTTATTTAAGGCATTTTATAGCTGACACATATCAGGAGTAGAGAAAAATAATTCAAAAGATAACAACTGCATTTAAACTAAAATACCAAGGTAGGAATAAATGAAAATGATGCCTGGCTACTACAGAGTTTCTGTTTACAAGCCTAGTGTTTTATACTTTAGGTTTTCTTTCATGGCCTTTCTGGAGATTGTTTGATCTATCATTTTCAACCTTGCTTGATTTTACTCTGCCTCACATGGCAACTATACACCCTGGTGGCTCAAACAGTAAAGAATCTGCCTGCAGTGCAGGAGGCCTGGTTTGATCCTTGAGTTGAGAAGATCCCCTGGTGAAGGGAATGGATACCAACTCTAGTATTCTTGCCTGGAGAATCCCATGGACAGAGGAGCCTGGTGGACTAGAGTCCCTGGGGTTGCAAAGCATCGGACACAACTGAGCAACTAAGCACACACACACGCACAACTCTTCATTGGGTCATGCATATTTTTTTTGTTGTTTAATTAAAACCTAGAGTCTATCATACAGAATGAAGAAAGTCAAACGGGAAAACAAACATCATATATTAAAGCATATACGTGGAATCTATAAAAATAGTACAGATGAACCTATTTGAAGGGCAGGACTAAAAACACAGATGTAGAGAACCGACGTGTGGACATGGACGCCAGGGACGGTGGGAAGATTTAAGAGATTAGATTTGACATAAATACACTATATGTGTGAAATAGATAGCTAGTGGGAAGCTGCTGTATAGCACAGGGAGCTCAGCTTGGTGCTCTGTGATGACCTAGAAGGCTGGGGTGTGGGGCAGAAGGTCCAAGAGAGGGGGGACATATGTGTACATGCAGCTGATTCACCTCATTGTACACCAGAAACTAACACAACACTGTAATTTTACTCGTATGTTGTTGCTTTTGCTGCTTAGTCTATAAGTCGTATCCAACTCTATACAACTGCATGGACTACAGCCAGACTACTGCCAGACTCCTCTGACCATGGGATTTTCTGGGAAAGAAAACTGGACTGGATTGCCACTTCCTTCTCCAGTGGATCTTCCCAACCCAGGGATTGAACCCGTATTTCCTGCATTGGCAGGCAGATTCTTTACCACTAAGCCACTAGAGAAACTTAACTATACTCATATATATATATGTATATATATAAACATATATATATGTTTCATGATATATATTATATATGTATTACTTATTTGTTGTTATCCAGTTGCTAAGTCATGTCTGACTCTTTGCAACCCCACGGACTGCAGCATGCCAGGCTTCCCTGTCCTTCACCATTGCAGTCCAAAGGACTCTCAAGAGTCTTCTCCAGCATCACAGTTCTATAAAAGATAACTATAAGAAATGAGACAGATTTTATGCATGCATTCTGGAACAGTATTGGTACTGGAATATAATGTCAAAATTTGTGTTTGATTTTTAAATCACAGTGAAATAAAGGCATTTTTTTTTTTTTTGCATGCCAAAGTATTGTCTATGTCTTGGGGACTGTGGTAGACAGAGCTCAGGGTGACCCCCATGTTCATATCTTGTGTATCTGGGACTTCTGTCTTGCTTCTAATAAATGCAGTGTAGCAAATATGTTGCAATGTGATGAGATGATGTCACTCCTGTGATTTTTGATAGTTACTATGGTTGTGTGTGTGTGTGTGTATATATATATCCATCTTACTATCACACATGGGAGAGACTTCCTAATTTATTTCCCTTCTTTGTTTACATAAGCACACTGCCATGTTGTCAAGTGCCCACAGAGAGGGCCAGGTGGTAAAAAATTACAATTCTAAGAATTGAGAGCAGCCTCTGACAAACAGGCAGAGGAAATAAAAAAAGGGAACCTTAGTCCTACAACTCCAAAGAGATGGATTCTGCAACAACCTGAGAGAGCTTGGAAGTGGAAGTGTATATTTTCCCATATATACACCTGAGGCCATGGCCTGACTGACACCTTGATTATATCCCTGTGAAAATCTGAGCAATGGACAAGCTAAGTCATGCTCAGACTCCTGACTCATGAAAATGTGGGATAATTAATATGTTTTCTTTTACATTAATAAGTTTATGGTGTCTTGTTACACAGCATTCAGTCCCTCAATATCAACTTGCATTTTCCTTACTCACACGGACAAATGGTGATTCACATAATTCCAGTGGATTGCCTGTTGAATGAAAGAGAATTTATATTTACCAGAGTATTTTTCTTCATCCTTTGACTTGAATTTGCAATGAGTTTCTTTAAGCTAAGGAAAACTGCCTTGAATGTTTTAAACAGGAAAAAAGACACTTTTAAAAATGATTTGATATGTGAATGTAAAAATTGCATATGTTCACTTAATCAATATGGTTTCTAAAAAATTTATCTCTCTCAAAAGTGTTTAAAAGCTATACAATGTGAAAAGTCTACTATTTATGGGCTTTGGGAAAAACAGGAATACCTCATTCTTGTTTTTAAAATGCTAATTTTCTTTAAGTACATTCTATATAAAATTATGTAGGGAATGAATATATTTTGATATTCTATAACTAAGATATAAAAAATGTCTACAATTTGTGAATCAATTCATGTGGGTAGACGATTCCTAATATCTTTAATTTTAAAAAATTATAGGGAAGAAGTTGTTGTCTTGGGAATGCTATTTGCACAGCTATAAAGATACCATGCTTCTCACTGGGACCCACACTGAGGATCTCACAGAGATACAAAAAGTGTTTCGGGGTGGGATTTGTACAGAGTGAACTAAGTCAGAAAGAGAAAAACAAATATCACATATTAACCCATGTATGTGGCATCTAGAAAAATGGTACAGATGAACCTATTTCCAAGGCAGGAATAGAGACACAGACATAGAGAACTGACATTTGGACACTGGGTAGAGAGAGGAGGGTAGGATGAATTGGGAGATTAGGATTGACATATGTACACTACCATGCATAAAGTAGATAGCTAGTTGAAACCTGGTATAAAGCACAGGAAGCTCAGCTCAGTGCTCTGTGATGACCCAGATGGGTGGGATGGGGCTGGGAGTGGGCAGGAGATCCAAGAAGAGGGAGAGGAGTATATATGCATATGTATATGCATATATATATGCATATATATACATATGCATATATGTATGCATATGGCTGATTCATTTTATTGTACAGCAGAAACTAACACAACATTGTAAAGCAATTATATTCCAATAAAATAAAATAAAATGGATAGCCAACATGGACCTACTGTATAGCCCAGGGAACTCTGCTCAATATTATGTAACAACTTAAATGGGAAAAGAATTTGAAAAAGAATAGATACATGTTTCTGTACAACTGAATCACTTTGCTGTACACCTGAAATTAACACAAGGTTGTTAATCAACTACACCCAATATAAAAATAAAAAGTTAAAACAAAGCCTTCTATAAATCCTTTGGCAGCTATTATCCTATCTATATCTAGTTTCAGTCAAAATTTCCTTTATTTCCTATTTGAATCATTCTTTGAAATCTCTTGGTGGACTCTCCACTTTCCCATCCATGCCCCTTTGTGCTAAAAGAGGGACCTAACACAAATTGTGCACCACAGGGAGGTCAATGACTCCCCTTCACCTTCAAGCTAAAAACAATTCCTGCAGGTATCCCATATTTTCTGTCTATTCCACAGCTTTCTCTTCAGAGTTTGTATTCTAGGCATCTGTGTTCTTCCCTCATCATGCCTATTGAACTGTACATTCCTTGAAAATAGGACCTGAGCCTGGTGATAAATGCTTATGAAAAGAATAAATGACTCAAATTTTGAATCTAACATTAACCTGGCAACAAAAGGTCAATATGATTTATATAGCCAGTGAATCATGACAGTAAGATCATGACACAGATGTGGAATTTATTTGCAAAATAGCCAGTCCAAGACTTCAGCAAAGCAATATTCATACTTGCTCTATAGACTCTACCTCTCACAACAAGGCTCCTCCCTTGGCCTCTAGGAGCATGGACATCTAAAAGAGAAGTGTTTCTTTTTTTATATTTTCATGTTTTCTTTAGGGTCTATGTAACTTCTCTTCTAATTAGAGAGGACATGATGCTAAGTTGCTTCAGTCGTGTCCGACTCTGTGCGACCCCATAGACGCCAGACTCCCCCGTCCCTGGGATTCTCCAGGCAAGAACACTGGAGTGGGTTGCCATTTCCTTCTCCAATGCATGAAAGTGAAAAGTGAAAGTGAAGTCGCTCAGTTGTGTCTGATTCTTAGCGACCCCATGGACTGCAGCCCACCAGGCTCCTCCGTCCATGGGATTTTCCAGGCAAGAGTACTGGAAAGGGGTGCCATTGCCTTCTCCGAGAGAGGACATAGATCAATCATATTTGCATGCAGAGAAAGAGACTGTCTTGAGTCTTCACTCAATAACCCAGGAGGTAGACCAGATGTGCCTGAAAAGCTGAATACCAGGACTTAAGAAACCTAGTGCATAAGTGGGCTCCACCGTTAGTCTAAACAGACTGTCATGTGGCAGCTGCTTTTCATTATCTACTAAAATCTCTGAACCTTATTTTTTGTCTTATTCCCTCCAAACCATAATCTTCTCTGTTGGCCTTGAATGTACAGAATTTCATAGTCTGGAAGGGTTAGACATTGACCACAGGTGCTGTAATCAGTTCTTGGAACACTAGAACCAGTTGTGCTTAGAAGCTTCTGGAGACATGATGCTTGATGTTGGAGTGTTTTGGAATGATCCAACTGGAAGATACCGTAGAGGTGAGATAAACACAGAGCTTGTATTTTCTGGGGTAGTTTTCAAAATGCTAACTCTGTCGTCAGTATAAACCAATTAGTACTTGTTAGAAAACAAGATTCTTGTTCTTAGAGATCTGGTTGTTGTTATAATAGTAGTAGCTATCCTAGAAAACATTTTACATTATTTCGGGGCAGTATGTAAGGGCATGAGCTCAAGAATCAGACTAACTAGGTCCAAATTTGTGTTCTCTCACTCATAGCTGTGTGATCTAGAACGAGGATTTGTGACTGACACTCTCTGAACTTTGCTTCCCTAATTGTAAAGTGGGAATGGAAGAGTTTCTACAACACAAGTTTATTATGAAGATTAAATAAGATAATTTACATAAATCATTTAGCATTCAGTAATTATTGAATATGTTAGCTATTTTGATTATTATTAAAAATTTTACAGATGAAGGAACAGAAGCAAAGGAAGTTTAAATAAGTTGCCGGAGCTAGACAACTAGCAACGAAGTTAGAATTAGAGTTTGCATTCAGATCATCATAGTGCCAGGCCCTTTTCATATTCACTTCAGCATGCAGCTTAACACAGAAACATCCAACGAATTATTCAACCATACATTTTGCAATTCACTTGTGGGAAACCTAGGTTCAGATTCATTATACCTGCTTTTCTTCCCTGTGAGAAACTAGGGATAGGATAGGAAGGGTTGCAAGAGAGTGACCCAGAGAAGGCAACTCATCACTCTTTCCTCGATTTCTTGTGGCTCAGCCTGACTTGGTTAGTGACAGAACCAGAGGATACTCTCTTCTCTGAAGTAGAAACAGGGATACTAATAAAAATATTTAGTAATTGGATTGACGTCAAGATTAAGCCATCAGAATGAATATAGTGGCTAGCCTCAGATCAAGAGGATCCTGGAGGTTCCTTGCTACACCAAGTTTCTGACTTATAAAAAATTATTTTAAATTGGAGGATAACTGCTTTACAATATTGTGTTGGCCTCTGCCACACCATAGATCAGATCAGATCAGATCAGTTGCTCAGTTGTGTCTGACTCTTTGCTACCCCATGAATCCCAGCACGCCAGGCCTCCCTGTCTATCACCAACTCCCGGAGTTCACCCAGGCTCACGTTCATCGAGTCAGTGATGCCATCCAGCCATCTCATCCTCTGTCGTCCACTTCTCCTCTTGCCCCCAATCCCTCCCAGCATCAGAGTCTTTTCCAATGAGTCAACTCTTCGCATGAAGTACTGGAGTTTCAGCTTGAGCATCATTCCTTCCAAAGAAATCCCAGGGCTGATCTCCTTCAGAATGGACTGGTTGGATCTCTTTGCAGTCCAAGGGACTCTCAAGAGTCTTCTCCAACACCACAGTTCAAAAGCATCAATTCTTCGGTGCTCAGGCTTCTTCACAGTCCAACTCTCACATCCATACATGACCACAGGAAAAAACATAGCCTTGACTAGATGGACCTTTGTTGGCAAAGTAATGTCTCTGCTTTTGAATATGCTATCTAGGTTGGTCATAACCTTCCTTCCAAGGAGTAAGTGTCTTTTAATTTCATGGCTGCAGTCACCATCTGCAGTGATTTTGGAGCCCAGAAAAATAAAGTCTGACACTGTTTCCACTGTTTCCCCATCTATTTGCCATGAAGTGATGGGACCGGATGCCATGATCTTCATTTTCTGAATGTTGAGCTTTAAGCCAACTTTTTCACTCTCCACTTTCACTTTCATCAAGAGGCTTTTTAGTTCCTCTTCACTTTCTGCCATAAGGGTGGTGTCATCTGCATCTCTGAGGTTATTGATATTTCTCCCAGCAATCTTGATTCCAGCTTCTGTTTCTTCCAGTCCAGCGTTTCTCATGATGTACTCTGCATGTAAGTTAAATAAACAGGGTGACAATATACAGCCTTGATGTACTCCTTTTCCTATTTGGAACCAGTCTGTTGTTCCATGGCCAGTTCTAACTGTTGCTTCCTGACCTGCATATAGATTTCTCAAGAGGCAGATCAGGTGGTCTGGTATTCCCATCTCTTTCAGAATTTTCCACAGTTTACTGTGATCCACACAGTCAAAGGCTTTGGCATAGTCAATAAAGCAGAAATATATGTTTTTCTGGAACTCTCTTGCTTTTTCCATGATCCAGCAGATGTTGGCAATTTGATCTCTGGTTCCTCTGCCTTTTCTAAAACTAGCTTGAACACCAGGAAGTTCACGGTTCATATATTGCTGAAACCTGGCTTGGAGAATTTTGAGCATTACTGTACTAGCGTGTGAGATGAGTGCAATTGTGTGGTAGTTGGAGCATTCTTTGGCATTGCCTTTCTTTGGGATTGGAATGAAAACTGACCTTTTCCGGTCCTGTGGCCACTGCTGAGTTTTCCAAATTTGCTGGCATATTGAGTGCAACACTTTCACAGCATCATCTTTCAGGATTTGGAATAGCTCAACTGGAATTCCATCACCTCCACTAGATTTGTTCGTAGTGATGCTTTCTAAGGCTCACTTGACTTCACATTCCAGGATGTCTGGCTCTAGGTCAGTGATCACACCATCGTGATTATCTGGGTCGTGAAGATCTTTTTTGTACCATTCTTCTTTGTATTCTTGCCATCTCTTCTTAATATCTTCTGCTTCTGTTAGGTCCATACCATTTCTGTCCTTTATCGAGCCCATCTTTGCATGAAATGTTCCTTTGGTATCTCTGATTTTCTTGAGGAGATCCCTAGTCTTTCCCATTCTGTTGTTTTCCTCTATTTCTTTGCATTGATCGCTGAAGAAGGCTTTCTTATCTCTTCTTGCTATTCTTTGGAATTCTGCATTCAGATGTTTATATCTTTCCTTTTCTCCTTTGCTTTTCGCTTCTCTTCTTTTCACAGCTATTTGTAAGGCCTCCCCAGACAGCCATTTTGCTTTTTTGCATTTCTTTTCCATGGGGATGGGCTTGATCCCTGTCTCCTGTACAATGTCACGAACCTCATTCCATAGCTCCTCAGGCACTCTATCAGATCTAGGCCCTTAAATCTATTTCTCACTTCCACTGTATAATCATAAGGGATTTGATTTAGGTCATACCTGAATGGCCTAGTGGTTTTCCCTAGTTTCTTCAATTTAAGTCTGAATTTGGCAATAAGGAGTTCATGGTCTGAGCCACAGTCAGCTCCTGGTCTTGTTTTTGCTGACTGTATAGAGCTTCTCCATCTTTGGCTGCAAAGAATATAATCAATCTGATTTTGGTGTTGACTATCTGGTGATGTCCATGTATAGAGTCTTCTCTTGTGTTGTTGGAAGAGGGTGTTTGTTATGACCAGTGCATTTTCTTGGCAAAACTCTATTAAATAGTCTTTGCCCTGCTTCATTCCGTATTCCAAGGCCAAATTTGCCTGTTACTCCAGGTGTTTCTTGACTTCCTACTTTTGCATTCCAGTCCCCTATAATGAAAAGGACATCTTTTTTGGGTGTTAGTTCTAAAAGATCTGGAGAAGGAAATGGCAACCCACTCCAGTGTTCTTGCCTGGAGAATCCAAGGGACGGGGGAGCCTGGTTGGCTGCCGTCTATGGGGTCGCACAGAGTCGGACACGACTGAAGTGACTTAGCATAGCATAGCATCTAAAAGGTCTTGTAGGTCTTCATAGAAGTATTCAACTTCAGCTTCTTCAGCATTACTGGTTGGGGCATAGACTTGGATTACTGTGATATTGAATGGTTTGCCTTGGAAACGAACAGAGATCTTTCTGTTGTTTTTGAGATTGCATCCAAGTACTGCATTTCGAACTCTTTTGTTGACCATGATGGCCACTCCATTTCTTCTGAGGGATTCCTGCCTGCAGTAGTAGATAGAATGGTCATCTGAGTTAAATTCACCCATTCCAGTCCATTTCAGTTTGCTGATTCCTAGAATGTCAACATTCACTCTTGCCATCTCTTGTTTGACCACTTCCAATTTGCCTTGATTCATGGACCTGACATTCCAGGTTCCTATGCCACACCACAATCAGCTATAAATAAATGTATATCCCCTCCCTCTTGAACCACCCTTACTCCCTATCCTGACTCCACCCTTCTAGGTCATCACAGAGCTCCAGGCTGAGCTCCCTGTGTCATATAGACAATTTGTGTCCTTTAGTTGCTGGATTATGGGGAGAACTGTGGGCTGGCTTGGGGCAGAGACTCTTATAGCCCAAAGAAAGTATTTCCATATTTTAACTGTGCTGCAACCATGCAGTAGCAGGCCAACTGAAGGTCAGCCCTGGAGGTGTATACTTTTCACCCTGGTTACTGGTTTGTTTTCCAATCCTGCATACTGTAGTGCCTTTATTCAATGATGAATTTTAAGGTGAGTTATACTGCTTCTCAGCAAGTGAAAACTTCTAAATCCAGAGTCAAGTCTGATTCCATAACCTGAGTTCTATGTTAAACTACTTCAACTTCACACTGTGTGCTCAGTCACTTCAGTCGTGTCCAATTCTTTGCGACCCTGGGAAGCCAGGATAATAAAATTCAACAGCATAATGAAGATAAAACTGAGATATACAGTGGATGGTAGCAACAGAGCTGAACTTGAACTCAGAACTTCTCACTTTTCATCCAGAACCTTCTCATCACATGGGATTAGCCTTTCTGAAAAAAAGTGAAAATGTTACTTGTTCAGTTGTGTCCAGCTCTTTGTGACCCCATAGACTGTAGCCCACCAGGCTCCTCTGTCCATGGAATTCTCCAGGCAAGATTACTGGAGTAGGTAGACATTCCTTTCTTTAGGGGATCTTGCTGACCCAGGGGTCAAACCCGGGTCTTCTGCATTGCAGGCAGATTGTCTGAGCCACCAGAGAAGCCTATCAATATCAAAAACACTAGTCTTCTCTGTCAAACTTTTGCCTTTGTCAGTATTTCTGCTCTCTGGTTGGGAAAGACTCTGATAAGGGAGTGCCTGCACTTTAAATCCTACCAAGCATATGCAATGATCAAATATCAACTTGTTCTAAAGCTCCTTATACACAGCTAGATGATTATTCTTGTGGCTTGCTAAATTTGATCCAGGATTATTTTTAACACAAAAAGAGACTTCTGTTCAGTCCAACCTCTCAAGCTAACTACATTTGCTCAAACCAAATAAAAGTATGATTTATTTTTCATTCTGTATGATATTAATAACATTTTTAAAGCTCAATATTAATCATAACTTCTTCCATATCAAGATGAGCAACTAGTATGCTTGTGAAACATATTGGCTTAGCCATACAACCTGCCATACTTAAAGAAACAGTATTCTCTGAGTCCATTTTTTACCAAGGAAAGGGAAAAAACTAAAGGATCAGTAAATGGGGCAGAAAAGTATCTACCAAAAAAAATATATATATATATCTATATATGATTTTGTTTGTTTATTCTTTCCTGTCTTGTTCAAGAAGATTTTAATTTATTTAATTTTTAGTTTATCCAATTTATGACCACTGATTGCCACCATAGGTTTCTGAGAAATGAAAATGACTTGTGACAGTCATACCACTAGAAATGACATTGAAATGATCTGTAAGTCCCTTTAAAAATAAATTTAAGTTCAAGACTCTAAACAACTATACAGAGTTTCTATAAATAAGACAGTTTTTTAATGTTTTCACTTATCTACTTTGCATATTTTCTAAAGCACATCATATCCAACAGTTCAAATTTCACTACACTTCTCCTCCCACTCAGGTTTAAGATGAATTCATATTTTCCTAATAGTTTATGTGTCATAATAACTAAAATATAGATTTTTCACTTATTTCTTTATGTATTTACTTAGCATCTGTTTCTTGTTGAGTCGTCCTTGTGTCAATTTCATAAATTTGCTGTGATTTTAGGTAAATTGCTTAGAAAATTGACTAGCATTTATTAGTTATTAACACAGTTTACTTTTTAAAATAAATGTCAGATCTGGTCTTAAGAGTGCTCTTAGGTCTCCCCTCAGCCCATGGCTGGGATGGATCTGTGCGTTTATCTTAGGGGCATCCTCGCATCTCTGATTCTAGAATTAATACTGAGTTGTTACTTCTGGTTATGCAAATTTTGCACTGCACTATCTAGGAAGCACAAGTCACATATACCTCAGGCTTAAAGCAGCTTCTCCTTAGAAGGCAAGGTGACCAGACTTTGCATGCCTACAGTTCCTTCTATTTGATGAGCAGGTTGGAAAACGCCGTAGAGTTCTCAGTTTCTTCACTTCAGTTCTCTTCTCTTCTTCCCTCTCAGGTTGTGTTCTCCATCTTGCGGTTTCTATTGCAGTTCCATTGTCTCCGATTTGAATTTTACCACTCTGGACTTTTGGATTGATACTAGCTTGGCCTATATGCTGGTTTTGCACTGGACTCTTATCTTTTAAAATCCAAGTGGAAAAATATTTCTTAAACAATACACAAAAAAGCACAAACTGAGAAAGAAAATGGACTGATTTGATACAATCAACTTTAGACTTCTCTCTAGCAGAGGACCCTACAAAGTTACCAGATGACTGGTGTAATGGTAAGAACATAATATTTGAATATAGCAGAGAATCACTAGAAAAAGATAAAAATCACAAAGGAGAGTTTTTGAATAAACAAATCCAAAAAGGGAAAACAACATAAGTTTATGATGAGATACTCAAATTTATCATAATCTGAGAAATACAAATTAAAAGATAATTTTATACCAATCAGTTTAACAAAAATGTAAATGTAAAATTTAATTATTCTAGGTGTCCCTGAGATTGTGAGGAATGTACATGCACTGCTAATGAATATTTAATCAGTTGCAGTCTTTCTGGACAGTAATTTGGCATGGTTGAGTGAAATGAGCAACAAACAATTATTCCTACACCTATATATACATGCTAGAGAAACTCCCAAATCTCCATAAAAAGACAGATGAAAAGAAGTTCGTCAGAGCATTGTTTAGGGAATTAGGGAATTTGGATGACCTGAATGTCCATTACTGCATATATGGTTAAATTAAATGCAATGGATATATTTTCAGTGATGCAGTACAATGCAGCAATGAGAAGGAATGAACAATACTGATAACAACAATATGGACAGATTAAGAGGAAAGTCGAGTTTTTTTAAAAAAGAGAGAGCATTGAAACAAGAGCTAGTAGTTTTACATAAATTAAAACTTAAGTCCACTTAATGTTATATTGATATTTCTCTCAAGGATATGCATACTCCAAACCACATTAAACACTTTATAATAGGTTCACCACAAAGGAAGGGTTTGTAAGGAAATTACATTAGGATGGGGATGGAGAGTATAATAAAAAATAAATAGAATTAAATGAAATATGGGATTGGTCAAATTATTTGCTTGGGTTTTTCCATAATATGTTACAGAAAAGTCTGAGCAAAATTTTTGGCCAGCTCAATAAGAAAGCGGCTTTACTGGGATCACTGAGAGTGACATGTATTGAAGCAAGGATTCATTTCTCCATACCTGATGTCCAAGAAATAAAATTGTCTGAAAAACCTACCAGGACATTCTGCCCAGAGTTATTTACTTGTGAGACAATGCTTCACTTTTAGCATTTCCATCAGAATATCTTGAAGAGTTCAGCTTAGAGGTTTATGTTTCTCTATATGAATGAAGAGTCGGACACAACTGAGTGACTGAACTGACTGATATGAATGAATATACTTTTTTCCTCCTAAAATACATGAAACATCCATTAATATTAATTAGAGTTGAGGATGTACTTGAGATAAACCAATTGCTTTCTAGTCAAATACTGACAAAGTCCATCACCACATGCTATATACTATTTCTTCCCAAATAAAGATGCTTCAAGATGCTTATTTACCAGGTGGCTCAAAAAGTCTGTTTGATATAAACTACATGATGTTTATATAAGTCTACTTGATAGACACCAATAAAGAAACATACTCCTAATGTACTAGTTCTTTACATATATACGTATATAAAGAAGTCACATTATTTCTTGCATCTTTTGAATGGATTTGGAACAGAGACAAAGCATGTGTATTAGTCTAAATAAAGATATGAATATACTAAGTGATTTAAAAAACAATTGAAATTTAGATTTGAAAAATAAATTGTGGGGTCTTCACTGAGCTCTTACAAGGCCTGCTGTTCCAGAGGATTAAGTGGGTTTTACAAGATGACACATGTACTAAATTTACGGACGTTCCCTCACCAAGTGTGGAGATGATGGAAACTGTGGGGAGATTTTCAAGACAACCTTATATTGTGGAAAGAAATCCAGACTAAAATTGTGAGGATTTCCTTCTAAAACTTTTTTCTAACAGCTTGAGAAATCACATTATATCCCTGAACCTAATTTGTTCATCTGTAAGATAGTGGAGAAATAGTTGCAAGATGCTGACAACATTCTAACGACATAACAAATGTGAAAGAGCTTAGTGAACCCCAGTTATTGGGATATAGGGAAAACTAGTAGCAATCATGACTGTTTACCCTCCCTGACCTTGTCACTTCCCCTGCTTTGAAAATGAAAAACAAAAGGTAAGAATGGAAGAAAATTACATTGAAAGTAAGACAAAAACAAATAAGATTCTGAAAGACTTTGCATCTACTGAGTTGAGGAGAGAAATTATATCAGAACAAGAATTCAGCATCAAATCTCTGTCAATTTCTTCCCCGTCTTCCCTGCTTTACTCAGACAAACCCCTCAAACTGAAGCTTACTTCCAGACCAGGGTCTTCCCTGGTGGCTAAGACGGTAAAGAATCTGCCTGCAATGCAGGAGATCTGGGTTTGATCCCTGGGTCAAGAAGATCCCCTGGAGAAAGAATGGCTACCCACTCCAGTATTCTCGCCTTGAGAATTCCATGGACAGAGGAACCTGGTGAGCTACAGTCCATGGGGTCGCAAAGAGACATGACTGAATGACTAACACTTTCTTCTTTCTTTCCTCCAGACCCTGTAAGTTTGAGGTCTTCAGCCAGACCAGAGTTGACATCTTTCATCTCAAGTGGTGAATATTATGGTATGCAGGGAAAAACTGGGTGAAATACTATTATGTTTCCTCCATACTGGGACACTTGTATGAGTTATGAGAGGGGCACATACACTAAGACTACTCCTGGCAAGTGGCACCCTACATAAAGTCCCCTCCACATGCCCTTCTGTTTCCTGTGCCTTGTTAAGTTACAGGTTAAATCATTTCACAAGCACAGTAGCAATGCTGAGTTTTTCTAATTCCGTTTGCACTAACACAATTATGAGAGTCCCGGGAATTCTAATGCTCTATGAAGTTTGCTCCTTCCCATCTATTTTATGGGGTCCCCAGAGAGTAACTCTGCTGTTTGTGAATTCATTCTTTCTAGCTAGCGTTAGAACATTTGCCGTCTTTTCACCATCTCCTCAGGCAAGTATCATGAATGCAGGGGAGGGAGCATTTTCCATGCCCTGGGTACCAGCATTTTCCATGCAGGGTACCAGCCGTTTTCACTTCACAAACGCACGCGGTCGGAGTCACCATGTCCCTGCTTGTCACATCTGTTGTTTCCTTGGCATCTCCTCCTTTTCAGATGTGAGCCTGTCGGCTTCATGCTCCGCACTGTGTGCCTTCACCGTGTTGCCGTCACATTTTTTGAGGTTTCTTCTTTATTCTCCTTTGTTCTTTGTTAGAGACTCTAAAGCAGCATGTTCAAGATCTCCATCGAAATGCAAGCAGAATCACTTTTATTTTTAACCACTGCTTCTGCCCAAGACTCTGGCACTGGTTTCTGGAGAAAAACACTGACTCTGTACATACTATGAGTAGCTCACTACTATAACAAATCCTTCTAGTCTGTAACTGGGTGTTCACCTTTAGAGCACGTTAGTTATTTTCTCTCCCCTCCATAAACAGATGATCCTTGACATTTCATAAAAATAGAATGAGGTGAGAGAAAATACAAATGAGGAGATGAGGAAGATATTCTCCACAGGAGGAAAAGCTTGATTAGAGAGCAGCAGGAATGATTATTTCCATACTATAAGATTCCTAGACTGCTGTCATTGAAAGATGCATGTTGGGGAATATTTAAAACCAGAGTTGCCTCAACTAACAGTTGCTCAATTCACACAGGAGGAGTTGAGGCAGTAAATGAAGGGATATTTTGTAGATTTCTGAACAAGAGACAGCCATGGACAGTCATGTTTACAGGATGGCTTGCAATGGGTAAAGATTGTAAACAGAGAGAATGGCTAGGACTATATGAATAAAACATGTGTGAGATATAATTTAGACTCGGCTGGTGGTAGGGACTACAGGGAGTGATGGAAAGGAGAATGAAAGGCATTTTAAAAAAACAACTTCTTAGCTGACTTCTTAGGGGAAAAAAAGTTCAAGTCCATTTCAGAGAGCTTAACAAATTAAAATTCATGAGTCTGCCCTGGAGGCTGTTTCCTTTAAGGTGATTTTCAGTCTGAGGAATCCCATCTCGGACTTGCTCTCTTAGTGTCCTAGACCAGAAAATTAAGCCTAGCTGTGTTCAAGGTAACTTTGCCTAGATTGAAGTTCACAAGCTTTCAGCTTCCTGTCTCAAAGCTTAAATGTCCATCCCACCAGTTATTTATGGTATAGTATTGGCAGGTTGAATGTGAACAAAATGTATACAATCCATCGATAGCTTCCACATTTTGACTCCCTAAAACTGGAAAATAAAAGCAACCATAAGAATGGGAAGACAGAAGATGATATCCACACTGAGGACAGGCTGTTGGCATTGACTTTGGATCCGTGGTGATGTGTTGAAATGTCCAGGTGACAAACAGCAAGGATGGTAACTTTCAGTGGGTCAAGATAGGAGAGAGATATTTGAGTCACTGGGATTGGGGTAAAAACTGAAACTCTGAGAATAAATACCCTTTTATAAAGGACAAGATAACAGAGAAGACTAGAAGGGAAGCCAAGATCAATTGTCTCATCATCTATCATAGGGAGAAAGTACCCGTGGTTCCCCCTACACAGCAAGCAGCCCCGAACACAGGCTCCTGACTGTCAGGCTATATCAGAGATACGATTGGCCCCAGTTGTGCTCGTCACCCAGCTGCTTCTGTGCCATGTTGACCAGCCTGTGCTTTCTCTTTCACACTCTCCGCCTGTGTATCTAGTGTTTAGACAGGGATGTCTGTACTGTGATCCTGACTCATGTGTTCCTTTCCTGTTTGCTCAAATCTGGCTTTATAAAGGCTTACTGCAGAAGCAGAGGTAATGTATTACTTTCTGACTCTTGGAAATATAAGGAAATCCCATCATTTAGTGAAATTATGCTTATAGTTTCCCTTACACACTGCACAGATGTCATTTCACTTTTTGCCTCTGATCCCTCCATAAGCATCTTGGGGAGGGGGGAACGAGAGAACACTTTCCCTGGGAACCACCACTGACTGTAGAAGGTTACAGCAGTTTTTCAAAATGCCAGGTCAGCAAGACATACGCTTCAGAGACCACAGCACACGATGTAATACTTGCAACCACAGTGAACTTGGCTCAAACCATTTATTTTGAAAAATTCCAGACTGGGGCCAAGGTATAGAGAAATAGCTCCATAATTTATAGGTCCCATTTAAGTCTTCTCCCTGTAAAATTAAATTCCACCCTTTTCCTACTTCTTCTTGCAACTGCAGTTTCCTGGCATGGCTGACAAGCTTTACTCTTGAGAGTGCTACTCCTTAGAGCCATGAAAGGCTGTTTGCAAGCTCCTGATTAACCTGCCAACTAACTGAATATGAAGCCATTGTTTAGGAAGAATCAAAACAACCCCCGCTCCATTTTCCAGATGCGTGGTTCCAAGGGCCAGAGCATAGCTGGCCTAAGAGAAGTCAATTGCGGTTTATGAGAAGGAAAGAGAAGCATAGGCTTTGGAATGATACAATTCTGGAGTCTAGCCCTAATTTTTTACGGCCTCAGGGTCTTTGCATTGCTATTTCCTATGCCCAGATGACTGTTCTCTTAGCTCAGTTTGTTTCATTACTGGCGACTTCTCATCTTCACATCTCAGCTTAACTGTCACTTTTCCAAAGAGGTCTTCCCTGGCCGGTCCACTGAAAGCTACACCCTTCCTGTTCTCCCTCTAGTTATTATCATCACAATCCTCAGTTTCATCCAAAGCATTTTCCTCCAAATATAAGTGCTGTTTACTTATATGTTTATTTGTGTTTTAGTTTCCCCTATACTCTCGAGAGTCCTTTGGACTACTAGGAGATCAAACCAGTCAGTCCTAAAGGAAATCAGTCCTGAATATTCATTGGAAGGACTGATGCTGAAGCTAAAACCCCTGTACTTTGGCCACCTGATATGAATAACAGACTCATTGGAAAAGACCCTGATACTGGGAAAGATTGAAGGCAGGAGGAGAAGGGGATGACAGAGGATATGTTTGGATGGCATCACTGACTTGATGGACATGAGTTTGAGCAAGCTCTGGGAGTTGGTGATGGACAGGGAAGCCTGGCATGTTGTAGTCCATTGGATTGCAAAGAGTTGGACACGACTGAGCGACTGAATTGATACTCTAAGAGGCAAGTTACCTGAAGGCGGAACTGTAAACACATCTGTTTTTTATTTTATTTTTTGAGAAGTAGAACAGACAGAGTCATGGTTCTCAAACCTTTCACTTTCTAATCTCTGGATCTTATTACATCCTTAAATGGTATTAAGGATCCTGAGAGTTTTTATTTATGTAAGTTATACATATCTATATTTTCTGTATTAAAAAGTAAAACTGGGTAAATTTTAACAATACATCTTTTAAGTCATTTAAAAATAACAGTAGTAAAATCCACTGCATATTAACATAAATAATACTTTTTATTAGAAAGAAATATTGTCTTCCAAAATATACGAAGACAGTATAGTGAGTGGCATTATTTTATATTCTTGCAAATCTCTTTAATACTATCTTACTACCATTATCTCATAGGCTTCTGCATTCAGTTTGTTGTGATACACTATTTTGGTTGAATAACTAAAAAATATTGCATACACTCTTCTTTGATGTTATACCCAAAATTTATAACTGGTAGTTCCTTAAAGTTGCAAACTGAAATCTGAAACCCTATCAATGGACTTCTAATAATTCGTCACACTATAATTCATTGGCCTAGTAATCTGAAAGAGTTTTTAACCTATGAATGATTTTTTAATATCATGCTTTGATCATCTAAATAAATTTGGTTAATTGGTCTATGCCTATCTGTCAAATGCTAACATAGGTTATGATAGGATATCAAGTAATTTCATTTGCTAATATCATCACTAATCTCACAAGAAAAAATTTCATTAGGAAGCTTATTAAGCCAACAGCGACATATATATGCTTTTCAAAATCCTAGTTTTTTGTTTAAAAGCTTACGTTTTATAAATAGCAAAAAATACTGTCAGTTGTCTTGCAGTGACAGGGTTAAAATTTTTGTTAAGATGATTTTTAACAAAAATACTTCCGTATTTTTTCCTGAAGAATTCCATGGAGAGAGGAGTCTGGTGGACACAGTGCAGGGTGTTGCAAAGAGTCAGACAGGACTGAACGATTAACACTTTCACTTTCTTTTCAAAATTAAGAAGCTATTAAGAGATTTCCCATCTACTTTCCACCCACACATACACCCTCCCATTATCAACATCCCCCTCCAGAGTGGTGCGTTTGTTGCATCTAAAGAGCCTACATTGACAGTGTAATCACCCAAAGTCCATAGTTTATGCTATGGTTCACTTTTGGTGTTAAACATTCTATTAGTTTGAAGAAATGCATAATGACAGGTATCCATCATATAGGTAGGTATCAAGCAGAGCATTTTACTGTCTTAGAAATCCTCTGTGCTCTGCCTCTTCATCCCTTCTCCTGGCAAACAGTGATCAAATATTTTGTTGAAAACTTTTTAATTCATGTTCATGAGAGATACTGATCTGTATTCTTTCTTGTGATGTCTTTGTCTGGTCTTGTCATTAAGGTAATGCTGGGCCCAGAGAATGAATTAGACAATATTTCCTTTGCCTTTATCCTCTGAATGAAATTGTAGAGATCTGGTATAATTTTCCCCTTAAATGTTTGGCAGAAATTGCCAGTGATCTGGGCCTGATTTTTTTGTATGTTTGTTTGTTTTGGAAGTTTATTTAATTATTGATTCAATCTCTTTAATAAATATAGGCCTACTCAGATTATTTACTTCTTGCTAAGTGAGTTCCAGCAAATTGTGACTTTGAAAAAAAATGGTTCATTTCATCCAGGTTATCAAATTTATGGTCATAGAGTTTTTTATAATTTGTATTATCCTGTTAATGTCCATGGGATCTGTAGTAATAACCCCTCTTTCATTTCTGATTTTTAGTAATTTGTGTTCTCTTCCTTTTTGTTTTATTTAGCGTGGCTAGAGAACTGGCTCTTGATTTCATTTATTTTCTCTTTTTGTTTCCTGTTTTCAATTTTATTGATTTCTGATCTAATTCTGGTTCTTTTATTCTGCTTTCTCTGGACTTAATTTTATTATCTTTTTCTAATTTCCTAAAGTAGGCAGTTACTAATTTTAGAGCTTTTTCCTTTCTATTACAATAATGCATAGCTTTATTTCTTCTAAGTTTTCACTTATCCCATTAATTTTGATAAATTTACTTCATTCATTTTTGAGAAATTATCTACAAAATATCTTAGTGCAAGTAACCTTATTTTGACTTTTATTCATTTAAACAAAAATGGTATTCCATGAAAAAACTGGCTAGCTTATTTCCCAATTCAAACATCATATAAATCCTTTCCCTCAAGACAATTGTTATACTCTGTAAGCATAATTAGGGCTTATGTGCACTCTTTATTCCACGACATAGACTATTAAAAAAATGTATACTCAAGGGTTGCCACTTAATATAACTAATAATTTTACTCCTTCATCAAGTACATTCTTAACATCTTCGACATTAAGATTATTTTTTCCTGTGTATAAACACAATGACTATTAGGTCAGTTCGGTGCCACTGCATTGATTCATGGGATGACACTAGCTGTTTACCAACCACTATTTTGCACCATAAGTGTAAATGTCAACATGATGAAAAGCAAATATGAAAATGGCACTGACCTCATGAAAAGGTCTCAAAGACCTCTGGATACTTTGAGGACCACTGGAGCAGTGGTTAGGGGGATAGATGTAGGGCTCTAGAATGCTTTGGGCTCTCCTTGCAGCCTATTCACAAGGAGGTTGTTTTCATCTTCCTTCAGTTTCCTCATCCCTAGAAAAGTATGCTAACGATGAATACATTTCATAATAGCTGTACAACACCAAAACTGAACCCTAATGGAAACTACGAACTTTGGGTGATTATGATGTATCAATATCGGCTCATCAGTTGTAACAAATGTACACCTGCTGTACTGGCTACTGATAACGGGGGAGGCTAGGCACATGTGGGATCAGGGAGGTGTATGGGAAAGCTCTGTACTCTCTCTTAACATTTCTGTGAACCTAAAATTGCTCTAAAAATAAGTCTTTTTTTTTATAGAGAAAATGCTAACAATAATATCTAATGCATAGTGTTGTGAAGTTAAGTAGGAGAAGGAAATGGAAACCCACTCCAGTAGTCTTGCCCAGAGAAACCCCATGGACAGAGGAGCCTGGTGGGCTACAGTCCATAGGGTTGCAAAAAGTCAGACATGACTGAAGCAACTTAGCAAGCATGGGGAAGGTTCAGAACAGTGTCAGGCACAGAGTAAGGGCAACAGAATGTCAGCTCTCTCTATTGCCTTTCCTTGTTGTCCAAGTCCTTAGAAAGCATCTGACACAGGATTGGTATTCCATAAATGTTTATTCAAAAAAATGTGATTGGACCAAGCCTCACCACATATTAGTTCTGGGTTCTTAGGTAAATGACTATCTTTGAGCCTAAACTTTTTTTAATAAGGTGGGAAATTTTTACTTTACAGGTGTATTATGAAGATTAAACAGAAGGCTATATGTGGAAATGCTCAAGTTTCAGACACTCTAGAGATATTTTTTTGCCAATAATGAAAATTTTCCCTTATGGACTTCTACCCACTTTTCTGTTACCTTCTGACTTTCCCGCAGTTTCTACCCAGTTCTATAGAATCTCCACGTCTCAGCCTCATCAGCTTGGCTCTGACTAGCTCGTCAGATATGCCGACGGGGGATGAAGAGCAAAAGTGTCAGAGTTCCATTAAGTGGTCTACACCTAAAATAAAGTTTGTAGAAGAGAAATTATACTTGTTCTGAGCTAGAGCAAAACTTTTATAATAGAAAATGGGAATCAAAATTTGAATAAGCTTCCAAGCATAATAATCAGTGACAATTTGGAATTAATTTATATGAACAACAGGTGAATTAGTTAGAATTCTCTTAGTTACAAGTGATCAAAACCCAACTAAACTGTGTAAGGAGAAAACAGCCAGTCACATAGACAAAAGTTAGGTCACATTCCTTAAAGCACAGCTTCAGGCACAACAGAATCCAAATATTCACATTTTGTCATCCTTCATCTGTCTTTCTCCTCTTCTCTACTGTATTCTCCTGGGCATTGCCTCATTTCTCAGATTAGATTTCAGGACATAGTGACAGAATGAATCCCCAGCAGCTTTTAAGCTTTCATCAGTTTAAAAACTGTGGTGGAACATTCATTTAGTTGACTTAGCAGAGTCCTGGGTAGGACTCTCACTGACCCAGTGTGATCATGTACCCATTCCTTCACCACTTAGAGGGTTAAGTTCTCTAATAATTATCAGTTTGTAATTGACAAGTTTGATCAAACACACAATTCTAGAAACAGAAAGTGATTCAAGTCCCATTTTAACTACATAGATTGAAAATAGAAGAGAGAAAGTTTCCCTGATTAAATTTGGTATGATATTACCAAAAGAAGGGAGAGGATTAGAGCTGACAAAATAATAGGTATTTTCTAAGAGTGGTAAAAGAGAAATGTTGCCATTTTACTCTTATAAACTAATTACATATACTGTAAGTCCTGTATTTTAACAGGAGTGTTTATTGTCCAAGGAGTAACTCTGATAGAGGAATGTACTGGGGATCAGGCAGGCAAGTTGACAGACTGCATCACAAGATACTGTGTTTCGGTGAAGAGGCTTTAAATTTTTATGTTATCCTTAAACCTTTTGTTTAAAATAAATATCTTAGAGAAGCCCAAAATATATAAGCAATAAAATCACAATTTCTCTGGTTAAATTATAACTTCTCTAGTTAACTTGTGCTCTCTCTCTTTTCCTCATTTTCTGAAATTTCTCTTTGGACAGATTTGTGGAATTTTAGGGCTACCAAGCACAACTTGAAAACCATCAGTATAATAGAAAGAGCCTAGGATTTCATGTCACAAATTCTGAATGCAACTCTAAGCCTACTACTTATCAAATGCACGTCCTTGAGCGAAGCTTTCAACATCAGGATTTTCATTTTTGATAACTCTGTAATAAGTGGCTCAGTAACCCTTCATTCACAGATTTCTGGGCAGATCGGCTGAGGTAATAAATGTGAGAGTAGTTTTCAGTCTGTAAAGTGATATTACAAGAGGATATAATGTTTTGATTGCTTTTCTGGCCAGACTTCCACTCAGTAGCTAGAGCCAGCTACCTGCTAACAGATTGTCTCCTCAATAAAACTGACACAGTGTACAGCTACTTACTTCTAGGATCTTCCAGACCATGTGGACTTATCAGGACAAATGGAGGTTTAATAACCATAAAATTGAATTTAATGACTCTTGCTTTGACCTGCTCACACAGAACTTCCAGAATCCTTCAAATTGTCTCCCAGTTACTTCAAGGGGTCTGTGAGGGCTTTCTCACATATATGAGAAAGTAAGTATGCTTTTTTGGTTAGTAAGTTATTTCTTCTGTTTCTTCATCTCTTGCAATGAATCCCCTTATCCACATTCTTGTCCCTGTAGGTTCTTGAAGGAACTGAGTTTCCTGTAGCTGCATTTTCTATGTCTGCCCATTTCCATAAAATCACTGCTATCTATGGGGTTTCCCAGCTCTCCTGAAATTGCTATCACAGTGCTAAAAAACACCATGTCCCTTTATCCACCTCACCTTGCCCACACTTCTGTATGTTCCACCCAGAAGAGAGGGAATGTGTACATTCTCCTCACCGAAAGCAACGTGATTTTACAGGGGCACAGAAGCCAGTAGTGCTTGGTCTCCATACCTCACAGGGTCAAAGATGCAAACAGTTGTTTTCTTTTTTGTCCAGGAACTCCTGTCTCTAAAGGGCTTATATAGGGGTCCTTGAGGATGTGTGGATAGATGAAAGGAGAAAGATAAATTACTATCTAGCCAGGGATGGGGCCAAGGTTGTAGTCAACGAAACAATACCAAAGTGCCATACTGAGGTTGTGTGAGGTTGGAAATGGCTTGTGGTGGGTTGTATGGAGTGAGTCAGGGTAAGCAGCTCAGGTCGGACTCTGAGAGAAGTGAGAGGGCCAAGGGCTTACTTCTAGGAAGGTTAAGTTTTTCTACACTAATGTAAGTGAGACTTTCACTTATAGCTTTTAGTTAATGGTGTTTCCATAGGGCAATGATTCTAAAAGTCTTAGAGCATATACTAACAGAATCTTGCAAATAAAAAGGCATGTTACATGGTTTGAAGATATTCTTGAGTACACTGCATGTGCTTGCCTTCCACAGAGAGTGACACTCTATTTCACTGTGTCACCTGCATGGACTGTTGGCTGGCTAGGTCTCTAAAGGAACTGCTCTATTGAGATTCGTAATGACTGCAGTGGTCAGTCTCCAAATGACCCCCATGATCTTTGCCTCCTGGCGTTTATTTCCCTGTGTAGTCTTCTCCCACAATGAATTAGAGCTGGTCTGTGTGACCAATAAAGTAAAGTGGAAGTGACAGTATGTGACTTACAAGACAAGGTCATACAAAGTACCGAAGCTTCCTCTTTGATTCCTTGGATCAATTGCTCTGGGAGATGCGGGCTTCAATGTCATGAAGTCACTCTAGTATAGAAGCCAATGTGGAGAGGAGTTGAGGCCCTCCAACAAGCAACCAACACTAGCTTGCAAACCACATGGGTGAGTCAGCTAAAGAGGATCCTCCTGCCTTAGTTAAGCCGTCAGATAACTGTAGCCTTGGTCAAAGATGGCTGTAACTTCATTTGAGATCTTGAGCCAGACTGCTCAGCCAAGTCTACTTCCAAATTCCTGATTCCTGATTATGTGATAAACAACAAATTTTATCATTGCCTTAAGTCACAAGGTTTTTAGATTATTTGTTACACACAAATAGATAATATAGAGTAACTTACTCTAATTTCATTACTGACACCTTGGGTTAATTATACCTGTTCTTTTCCATATTGCACCAAGTAGACATTTTAAAGTTTTAGAGATTCACTAAGGACAGTAAAAAAAAAAAAAACCACAAAGGGATGAATAAGTGTATATGATTTAATTTTTAAAAACATTCACGTTTGCTCATATGAGGTCACAAACATGTCTTAAAAATTATGAGAGAGGAAAAAGATGTTCCCTACAGATAGCAATATATTTATCAAATATTTGATAACAATATTAAGGACATATTTTTCATTTCTGCAAATCTAACAGAATAAAATGAAACAGAATGGATTAGGGAATAAGTTATTTGGCAGAACAAGGTACCAAAAATGTCCACGTTGTGTGAGTCAATGGGCCACAAGTTAAAAACAATAATTTTAATGAGAAAAGGATATGTTTTCTACTGTGGCCAAAATGTATATCATTTATATATTCGTAGATCACACACAACACAGTACAATACTGGATATTCTTAATAAGAAAAAATATTTGAAAGATATCAGCTAACACCTAGAAATTACGAGACCTGGGATCCTACTGCAAAAAAGAGGAACAAGTTCAGTCTAATTATCTAGATTAAAAGAACATCTTTAATCCTCCGGAAAGGCCACTTCTGGAATGAAAATGTGGAACCATTTTTATTCTCAATCTGACTTTCTTTATATAAAACTAAGTATCCTGGGCAAACAGAGTCTGAATGCTCAGCTATATGCCGATGTCTACACTAAGAAAGAAAAGAGCATTTTAATTATAATCTCTCCCTTTATCCTTGTTCATCTCAAATTTAAGTTATTGCTACTACTAATAGGAGGGAAAAAAAAGATGCTGGAGGCTATAAAACAGCAATTGTGAACCACCAAGATGAATTTTCAAGAACAAAATAGCAGAGTTGTAAGGAGATTCAGGATTTTAGACTCCACTTCACTTTCACTTTTCACTTTCATGCATTGGAGAAGGAAATGGCAACCCACTCCAGTGTTCTTGCCTGGAGAATCCCAGGGATGGGGGAGCCTGGTGAGCTGCCGTCTATGGGGTTGCACAGAGTCGGACACGACTGAAGCGACTTAGCAGCAGCGGCAGCAGCAGCAGCAGCAGCAGGTTCGAATATCATAATGTAGCCTCTAAATGCTCATTCAATCTTAGGCTACACTGAGAGTCAAGGTATGAAAAATGAGAGAGTAATGTTGCTGCTGCTGCTGCTAAGTCGCTTCAGTCGTGTCCAACTCTGTGCGACCCCATAGACGGCAGCCCACCAGGCTCCTCCATCCATGGGAGTTTCCAGGCAAGAGTACTGGAGTGGGTTGCCAGTGCCTTCTCTGGAGAGAGTAATAGATGTATACTAATATGTATGTTTAGATCATGCTGGGAAAAACAGCCTTAATATATTGTTGAGATAAGAATAAATTATTCCAGCATGTTTGTAAACACACATACACAACACACACACACATTTGTAAAGGATAAGGTCTACTTTACCAGCTTAGGTCATATATAAAGTATATATACGTATAAAGTATGTAAAGTCATGAAGCATAGTATTTGCTCAAGCCAGTGTCTATCTAACAGGCAGGATGCTTCATTCTCTTCCCTTCTACCTTCTGGTTTCTGAAACCCCCAGAGGCTGCTCAATTCAAAGGGACTGATTACATCTGGGTTCCGAACCTTTAACTTTTTGTTCATGACTAAAGGATGTAAGATGAGGACAAAAGGGGTAACCCGCAGGGAGACTAATTTTTGCGTATTATAAGAAAACACTTTCTGAAAGTCAAAGCAGGCTGATATGTGTTTTTGTTATGGAAAGCACTAAGAAATACACTGATGGATATTTAGCAAGAAGTTATACAAGATATTTGATCAAAGATAATAGAACCAGACAGGAGTCTTTCTGCCTTGCTTGTAAGAGCACACACACTTTGTGTATTTGAAAACACTGCTGATATCCTACATTTATCTACTCAGGCCACATATAGTCTGCACATCAACACGATGCTCAGTTACTACAAATACTTTTCTAATCACTAATTTATAGCATCTGGTAGTGCTAATGGTGAAGAATTCGCCTACCAATGCAGGAGATGCAAGAAATGTGTGTTCAATTCCTGGGTTGGAGAGATCCCCTTGAGTAGAAAATGGCAACCTGCTCCAGTATTCTTGCCTGGAAATTCCATGGACAGAGGAACCTGGTGGGGTACAGGCCATGGGATCACAAAGAGTCAGACACGACTGAGTGACTGAGCACTGGAATCAAATACATAGGTGAAGAAGCAAACATTCTGATTGTGTCCTTCTTTTGCACTGACAGGAGTCCTCCAATAGAAACCTGGTACTTGAAATGCTCCAGGGCCTATCTGCACTGAGTTAAGGAAAAGAGAGCAGGGATAAAGCAAAGAAAGGAGGAGAATATCAGAGAAGAGGGATGTGACACAGCCAGGCTTCTTTTCCCAGAACTAAGATGAAGTTACCATGCAGCTATATTTTCCCACCAGGAAGATCAATCTTGTCTTGCTTCTTCCCATTGTTTCATTTTCTGTTCGTTTTTTTTTTTTTCTTTTGTCTTCCTATTTTTTTTTCACTTAAAAATTTTTCCTTGTCATGGTTATTTAAAAGTGATCCAAAGAGAGCAGTAATGTGTCCAGATGGCAGTGTTAAGCAACCTGAGGAAATTAGCTAAGCACATTGTGGAATCAAAGACAGCTGCTGCTTTTTTGCATATAATTAAACACTTTTGGGGAAAAACCTACTGACAAGAGCATGGCTCTATGGGCAGTCATTGGCCTTCTACTTGTAAGTTAGAAGCCAGGCAGCATGTAAACCAGCCTCATAATCTAGGGATGCAAAGAACCACTGAAACATATTATAAGATTGCCCTTTTTTTCTTGGCCTGAAAAGTTTCTTAAGATTAAATTATAAGATGTTGAGGACTCTTATGAAAGAAAGTGAAAGTGAAGTTGCTCAGACGTGTCCAACTCTTTGCGGCCCCATGGACTGTAGCCTTATATGTCCCTGGAAATCATTTCCCTTCTCTGTATCTCATTTTCATCAGAAATAAGGTTAGAACTATGGTTCCTCACCCAAAGTTCCTGGAATCCTTGTAAGGTAGTGACAAGAATCATTAAATTGCTTTTAGTGTCTCTGAAAGTTTAATGGAAATTATAAAGGCTTCCCAGCTTTCTCAGTAGGTAAAGAATTCACCTGCAATGCAAGAGACACAGGAGACACCAGTTCAGTCCCTGGGTTGGGAAGATCTGCTGGAGGAGGACATGGTGAACTGTTCCATTCTCACCTGAAAGATCCCATGGACGGAGGAGCCTGGTGGGCTACAGCTCATGAGGCTGCCAAGAGTTAGATACAACTGAAGCTACTGAGCATGCACACATGGACACAGGGCTATAGAAATAATCACTATTGAGTTTGAGGTTTTTTTTAATCTATCCATGGATTGAGACTATATTGGTTATTTAAAGGTGATAAAAAATGTTACCTGGCTATAGAAAGCTTTAAGAAGTTCTGGGACATGATTGATGGACTAGACTCTGGTAATAAAATAGGGTCACACTGGTCATGACAAAAGAGTGAAGCTCTCTGTTAAATGTTAAAAAAAAAAAATAAATAAACAACATGCAAAGGTTAGGAAAATCCAGAACAGGTACATTATTTTGTACCTGAAGTTCTCATGGGGGCTTCCTAGTGGCTCAGTGGTAAAGAAATCACCTGCCAATGCAGGAGACGCAGGCTCAGTCTCTGGGTTGGGAAGATCCCCTGGAGAAGGAAATGGCAATCCACTCCAGTATTCTTTCTTGCCTGGAAAATCCCATGGACAGAGAAGCCTGGTGGGCTACAGTCCATGAGGTCACAAAGAGTTCTACAATACTTAGTGACTGAGCCAGCATGCTCAAGTCCTAACATTCTTTAATTTGAAATTCCTAATTTCTGTGGCCTAAATTTGTCATGATCATATCCTAAGTTGTTTATCCAAAACAAATTTCCCAGGATAAACTTGTGAATTCAACCTTCTGTGAAGAGGCAATGGAAGCCATTTTTCTCTACAGAAGCAGTAAATGTTATAATTCTCCTGCTTTGACTGTATTGCAGGTATTATTTAAAGGATAAAGTAGCATTTGGAAATGTGACCATCAGGTCTTAACTTTGCCAGAGCTTTTCCTCTTTTCATGGCACTACTGATGCCCATAAGCCCCACAAGAAATGTTTTATATCTGTTTCTGTAGAGCCTCTTTTCAAGTAAAAATATTTACTTTAGATCTTCCTGGGGATAGAGACAGGGATGGAGTTGACAGCCATAGGCTAAAGCTCAGTGCCCACCTTCTCAAATGACAGATGTTTTTGTGGCCAAAACTCAGTCTCTTTCTTTTCATAATGTACTATTTTAGGTCTTCAACATCTGCCATTGGTATTATTTTAATAATTGGTTTCCTGGCCTCCAATCTTACTATCTTACTGTTTCTGCCAGATAAATCTTTCTAAGGCATAGCCCTGAAAATAATTCTTGCTTAAAATCCTTCAATGGCTTTTTATTGAATATAGAACAGAATAAAATCCTCCAAGCCTGGGATTCAGGGCACAGTATATTCTGGCCCTGAAATTCTTTGCAGAATTCCTTCCCACTACAGCCCCCTCTGGTTTGAACTTCAGCAATCATACCATGCTTATCATTCTCCCTTTTATCATTCATTCTTCATGCCTCCAAGTTTTTGCTCATGTTGTACCTTACAGCTAAAATTCTTTCTTTCCATTCTTTAAAAAAAAAAAAAATTGTATTAATCTCTGGGGACCAGTGCAAATGTTTCTCTAGGAAACAGAAAGACCTTTCTGCTCCTGTTTATCTTCACTTTCACAGACTTTGGCACACATTTTAGTCAACCTTCTGTTGTGTTCTGCAGACTGGCTATAGTCCATGGGGTTCTGAAAGAGTTGAACATGGTTTAGCAGCTAAAATAGCAACAAACCTGCTTGTCACACTTGTAAACTCCTAGAGATCAAGAATTGGGTTATTTCCTCTTGTATCTCAGAAAGACCTTTAGGAAGTCTCTAAAATTATTTAGTTCCCCAACAGTGGTCAGTTGCTACATTATCTTTTGAAAGTTCTCCTAGAGAGAGAAAATGAGGATACAAGGAAGAATGTCATCTGTTACTTTAGAACTAAAGGATAAAACGTCACTCAAAAATGTCTGTGTTTGAAATAAGCCCCTATGGTTTTTATTAAAAGCTTTCCTCAGTCATCTTGGCTTTACCCAATTCCCAAATAGCGTAACCGATAATCTGGGTTTTTTATTTTATTTTACTGCTTTCAGATCAGGAGTCTGGGTCTCTGGTGGCTCTCTTGGGAGAATCACTCCTCCACTAGATACTTGCCTAGAGTCCTAAGTAAAGATTCTGCCTGATTCTTGGAAAAAACATGTTTCCAAGCTACAAACAAGCAGATTCCACTGCACTTCTGCAGAAACCAAGGAAGAGAAGCCTGGAATTCTGGGTAGGTCTTACCAGAGCTTCTCAGAGATATCAGATAGAAAAGAGTGTCCTGAGGAGACACCAGTGTGAATCACAAGATGGGACACAAGAAGGGAAACCAGCTGAAAGATTAAACAAAGAGTAGAGCTCAAGAAATAGATGAGACTCAGTGTCAAAAATAAGGTAAAGTTTCCATTTCTTAAGTAATTGTTAATTATTCCTACATTTTTACTAAAAACAAAGTTTTCTAAGTTGGCATGGTATATCAAAGTGAGTTGAGATGGTTTTAAACAAGGGAAGACCCTTGATATTTAGCCAATTTACACAGAATTATTGTGATGAAACATATGATTACCATTACATTTTAAGAAATATGGAAGCTGATTTGCAGACCCCTGTTATAATCTTTATAGATTCCTAGGAGGCCACCGAGTAAGATTTGGGAGAGTCATTAGAGTGAATCAATTCCAATTCTTGCACCTTTATTTTTGGAACATGAAGAACTTAACATTTCCCTGAGTTTTACTTTCTCATCCTATTGCTTAACTCCCAGAAAAAATGTCTTCATTTTTAGATCCTCTGTTCCCTCTGAAGGGACACCTATGTTAATGACTCAGGTCTGCCAATCCACAGTATTTCTTCGTGAAACCTAATATCACTGTCTACAACTATTTGAAGATAAAGAGGTCCAGATTTAAACCTCACAAAGGATTTTCTTCAAGGGAGGCTTTAAAGGCACAGTACAGCATGAATCACATGACCCCCTGAGAATAAGGTCTTTGGGGCTGCTGGAGAAAGCACACAATGAAGTGAGACCAGAGGGGCTGTTCTATAAACCATGAGTTAGGCATTTTGCAGAATTATCCTTCTTCCTTTCTACCCATGAGAGACCTGTGCTCAGTAAACTGATGTTTTCTCCTGACATTCATTTATCTTTATTTATAAAAACAATATGTGGCTCACTATAAACATTCTAAAACAATAAAAATATCAAATAAAATCTCAAATGTTTCTTTTGCTGTCCCCTTAGACCTCTAGTTTTACAGCCAGTCCCAATTCAGTATGTATCCTTCTGAATACATACTGGAAGATCCCCTGGAGAAGGACATGGTAACCCACTCCAGTATTCTTATCTGGGAAATCCCAAGGACAGAGGAGCCTGGAGGGCTAGAGTACATGGAGTTTTAAGAGTCAAACGTGACGTAGCAACTAAACTACCAGCACCAATACATTTTTGACATAGAAAAATGTATATAATACATTGTCAAATCTTTTTTAAACCTACAAAAGATAATCTCTATATAGTAAAATTCAATTTTTGGAAAATACCCTATTTATATAGATATGGGATCTTATAAAACAGTTAACAGGGTTTCTCTTTAGGTGGTAATAAGATATATTGTTTTATGTTTTTCTTTTTCATTTTTCTTGTATTTAAAATTTTGTTCTTGTTTAGTAACATAACATGTCAAAAAGCATGGTTTTATGAAGGAATGTCAAACACATTTACTGTCTTTATTGAATGAAACTCTGTTGCCTTTTCTCAAAAAAGATAAGTTATAAGTTATTACAGTTAAAAGTGCTTAGTAAAATGAGAAAATTAAATTAAAATTAGAATTTTAAGTAAATAAAATATAACGAGAATTTTCAAGTACTTCAGTTCAGTTCATTCACTCAGTCGTGTCTGACTCTTTGCGACCCCATGAACTGCAGCACATCAGGCCTCCCTGTTCATCACCAACTCCTGGAATCCACCCAAACCTATGTCCATTGAGTCAGTGATGCCATCCAACCATCTCATCCTCTGTCGTCCCCTTCTCCTGCTGCCCTCAATCTTTCCCAGTGTCAGGGTCTTTTCAAATGATTCAGCTCTTCTCATCAGGTGGCCAAAGTATTGGAGTTTCACCTTCAAAATCAGTCCTACCAATGAACACCCAGGACTGATTTTCTTTAGGATGGACTGGTTGGATCTCCTTGCAGTCCAAGGGACTCTCAAGAGTCTTCTCCAACATCACAGTTCAAAAGCATCATTTCTTCGACACTCAGCTTTCTTTATAGTCCAATTCTCACACCCATACATGACTACTGGAAAAACCATAGCCTTGACTAGATGAACCTTTATGAAAGTGATGTCTCTGCTTTTTAATATGCTGTCTAGGTTGGTCATAACTTTCCTTCCAAGGAGCAAGCGTCTTTTAATTTCATGGCTGCAATCACCATCTGCAGTGATTTTGGAGCCCAGAAAAGTAAAGTCAGCCACTGTTTCCACTGTTTCCCTGTCTATTTCCCATGAAGTGATGGGACCAGATGCCATGATCTTAGTTTTCTGAATGTTGAGCTTTAAGCCAACTTTTTCACTCTCCTCTTTCACTTTCATCAAGAGGCTCTTTAGTTTTTCACTTTCTGCCATAAGGGTGGTGTCATCTACATATCTGAGGTTATTGATATTGCTCCCGGCAATCTTGATTCCAGCTTGTGCTTCTTCCAGCCCAGCATTTCTCTAGATGTACTCTGCATATAAGTTAAATAAGCAGGGTGACAATATACAGCCTTGATGTACTCCTTTTCCTATTTGGAACCAGTCTGTTGTTCCGTGTCCAGTTCTAACTGTTGCTTCCTGACCTGCATACAGGTTTCTCAAGAGGCAGGTCAGGTGGTCTGGTATTCCCATCTCTTTCAGAATTTTCCATAGTTTATTGTGATCCACATAGTCAAAGGCTTTGGCATAGTCAATAAAGCAGAAATAGATGTTTTTCTCTTGCTTTTTCGGTGATCCAGCGGATGTTGGCAATTTGATGTCTTGTTCCTCTGCCTTTTCTAATACCAACTTGAACATCTGGAAGTTCACAGTTCACATATTGCTGAAGCCTGGCTTGGAGAATTTTGAGCATTACTGTACTAGCGTGTGAGATGAGTGCAACTGTGTGGTAGTTTGAGCATTCTTTGGCATTGCCTTTCTTTGGGATTGGAATAAAAACTGACCTTTTCCAGTCTTGTGGCCACTGCTGAGTTTTCCAAATTTTCTGGCATATTGAGTGCAGCACTTTCACAGCATCATCTTCCAGGATTTGAAAAAGCTCAACTGGAATTCCATCACACCCACTAGCTTTGTTCATAGTGATGCTTCCTAAGGCCCACTTGACCTCACATTCCAGGATGTCTGGCTCTAAGTGAGTGATCACACCATTGTGATTATCTGGGTCATGAAGATCTTTTTTGTACAGTTCTGTGTATTCTTGCCACCTCTTCTTAATATCTTCTGCTTCTGTTAGGTCCATACCATTTCTGTCCTTTATCGAGCCCATCTTTGCATGAAATGTTCCCTTGGTATCTCTGATTTTCTTGAAGAGATCTCTAGTCTTAGAAGACTGAAAAAAACAAATCACAAGAAAGAGTCCTTCCCTGCAGGTACAAGCAGAACCTTGCCTTAAGGTGGTCACCACAACCAGGAAGAGTCTCAACTCGGTTTGTCTTTAAAATTCAAATAGGCCCCAGGTGACCTCAGGTCCCCAGCCCAGTAGATTCAGACCAGATGGAATTTTGGGGCAGAGCCCTCCCTGTAAATATGCTTGTGCTTTCAGTATCTTCCTGAGAACAACCCAAGATAAAGTAACAATTTAAATTTATGATAAAAAGTAAATCTTAGAAAGAAAATAAGTAACTTTTTATTTATTTATGGCCCTTGATCGAATCCCTG